>NC_043968.1:68216015-68521848 GCF_902148855.1 Sphaeramia orbicularis | reverse complement strand
GACAGAGCCCACTTTAGGCAGAATTTGATACGCTGACAAAACGACTACGTGACCAATGGCAAGATGGTTCACCTCAAAGAGAACAAATCAATACAGCTTTGCTGGGAAATAAATATTTGACAACTGCTGGTTAAGTTAGAGATGGCAGAGCTTGGCCTAAAAGCTTTTCACTCAAAGACACACACACAAACAAACACATATACATACATATACCCCTCGGCTAACTTTCTAGGACATCCAGCTCGATATCACCAATGTCAACATTTAATCTGCATTGGATTAATGGCCCTATTTATGTGTTTGTAATTCTAGCAATGCTGTCAAAAATAATTGATATGTTCTCAAAAAACCCATTTATAACAATTTTTGCTCTAAATGCTAATATAGAAACATCTTCCAAACAGATTGTTCCAAAAAGGGAGAGCTAATGGGAACATTAGTTCTAGGACACAAAGACTTGGTGCCAGTCCTTGTCACTGTAGTCCAGGAGATGACTGAAGGCTGTGGTGTTTTTAAAGGCTGAGTGGCAATTAGAAATTCTTAATTTAATTTTATTTCAGCACCACATTTCTCAGACTATCATAGCACTCATTCAGTGAGGGATATAAGTATTGAACTTTTACTCAAATTCAGCTCCAATGCAGCAGTTAACACACATCCATGCACATTTCTGCAAATCATAAAACTGTAAAGTTATGTTTAATATGTGTAATGACCAGACATGGGAGTAAGCAACTCTCAAGTCTTAACCTTCAAGTCTCAAGCAAGTCTCGAGTCATTTGTAAGAGTCGAGTCAAGTCAAGTCATAGCTTAGGTCAAGCAAGTCACAAGTAAAGTCGTAGAAATATAATAAGCTGGAAGGCATCCATCTTAAATTGCTGGACTTTTATTTGCAACAAATATTTCAATATGTTGCAAAAAACATTGCATCAAGGAATAAACTTGAACAAGTATGACTTCTATGTTCATTTGTCCTTTCGCATACTGTATTTTAGTAAAATTTTAGTCTGATAAGCTGGATCAATTTAAAACTAAAATATCAAAATGATTCAAACTTGATGTGGTCTGTTATGCCAACAGTAAGCTCTTGGCACTTTTGACATACAGAGATGGAATATTAGCTAACGTCAGGTTAAAAAGAATAGTACAGCTAGCGACATTACTTACTTTTCCTTATGCAGTCTGAAATGCGAACAGAGGTGAGACAGGCTGTACCCCAGCACACCTGTGCTCCGGAATCAAAGGGCCGGTGTATATGTGCAGCATGTAGTGTACATATGAAGGCACGGGCATGGATTCTGCGGCAGCCACCACGGGTCCCACGGCTTCATGCCACAGGTGAATATGGCACATAGTTGCAGCACCAGTGTCACCTGCGGCACCCATGGCATGTAGCCGCAGCACCAGTGGCACAAAGCCACCCAGGGCGGCTGCTGCAGAATCCAGGCTAGTGCCTCCATATGCACCTGCTGCCTCTGAGGCGCAGGGGTCGCTGTAATCAAAACGTCTGCGGAACAAGAGGTGCTCCTTTTACACAGCATTCTGGAATCATGATTCCACCTTTATTACATCTCTGTTACTACCTCCAGACGTGCTTCAAAGCTGTGATAAAGGTGGAACCAAATGATCCCAGCATTTAGTTTACACAGACGTCATTCTGGAATAAAGGCGAAATATTCCCGTAACAGAAGTGCTGTGTAAAAGGGGCTTGTGTGTGTGTGTTTGATTCTATACAGTGTTTTTAAGTGGTTTCAAGAGGGAAGCACCCTACATCGCACAAACAAGAAAACAACAATTACTTGTGCTGTGCAAATGTTTGATAACATTAGCCATTCTGCCATGTCAGTAAGGTCACATTTAGCATTAGCATTTAACCTATTACTCCTCATGCTCCTGCATCTCCACCTTTTTGTCTGAACATGGTCACTCAAAAAAAGCAAAAAGAAAAGTAGTTCAACAATACGGTCTATGGTTTCTTGTCTACTCACATCTTCTTCAAGTCTAAGAAATGAGGAAATGATGTGAGAGAGGAAAATACGGAGACAATTAAGGGAACTGGGGTATGCAACACCTTTCAAAATACACAATATTTTCACATTTTGATATGATTAGATTTGTGTACCTTTATAATGTAGACTACTGCTGATATGTGGAATTCATGGCTGAAAGGTCCATGAATGTCATCATATTTCCTGTGAACTATAACATACTTGTTTGCTCATTTTTTTCTTCTCATGTTCCCATCTATCATGGTTGTTCTGCTTCTGGCAAAACATTTGTGAGAGACATTTTGGGGCACAGACCAGTCTATAAATAGCTTTTGTTTTCCATTTGGTGTAAGTCATCAGAGACTGAGTGTCCTCAGGCTTTTTCTTGACTTTCAATGCCCTGGTCAGTGGTGAATGATGCTAGTTTGTTCGCTGGCTGCCTTGCATTTCTACGCATTTTTTGCACTGTCTCTTGGGCATTCTGTCTATTTCTGTGTCACTCGATGTCCGGTTAAAGACAAGGATGATCCCTCTGTTTCACGATAATAGTACATAGGGTTTGGTGTTAAAAGCCTTGTCCTCATGACTGACAATGCAATATAAAAAAAAAAAAAAAAAAAAAAAAAAAAAGAAGCATTTAGGGTCTTTCTACAACCTGCATTAATATTAGAAGCGTTGGGTCAGTTTTACCTGGATGTAATATAAGATTTATTTTACATAGTACATTGTTGTGTTAATGCAAAGTAACAAGGATAAGTGGAAAACAAATGCTTTACATGCACAAAACACACGCACCCACACACACACACACACACACACACACACACACACACACACAAACACAAATAACAGCAAACAGAAGAAAGTCAACCAAAGGAAAAACACTTGAAGAATAATGAGCGGAGAAAGGAGACAAACTGGAGAAATTAAAAAAAATGAAGAAATAAATTGACAAAAACAAGAAGGAGGAACAGGATACAGAATGTAAGCATTTATAAAATCTAACCGAACTGTTTTCAATTGCTCCACTGGATGATGAAACAGTGACTTTTCCAGAGCAGACAGAAATCAATGTTAATGCTCTATGATATCCATCATTTGGACTGAATATAAGTCTATAAAAGGTGTAGCAGAACCATAACACACAGACACACACACACAGACACACACACGCACACACACATGCGCGCACACACACACACACACACACACACACAAAACCTACTTTAGTATAAACAACCATCCCTGGGTAAACACTTCTACTACTTCGATCAGTGAAAGCTCATACTGTAATTCTCATGTTACATCTGGGTGAACACCCAAAGGGTTACATGATATAGCCTAGTCTTTGGCAGCCAAGGTCACTGAAAAATCTTTAAAAAAACCCAGTGAATAAAGTGGAAAATGTGTCACTGAATCTGTAACCCTCAGCTTCTGGAAAATGCTATAATAACATAGACTGTATCTAGCATGTTCTGGCTGAATTTTGCCATTTGTGTGCATCATAATAACCTGGAAAATAGAGGCATTTTAAAATCACTAACATCTGATCTGTGGAGAAAGGTCAATGTCGTCTGATCTATGTGAGTCAGTCCACATTGTTCCAGGCTGAAATATTTTAGAAATTGTTCGTTTCATTGAGAGCTTTTGATGAAGGTCCATGAAAAATTAATACCAATGACGATAGAAAATGTTGTAATGGTTGTATTTTCTCCCAGAGAATATGAATTAACATCAACATTCATATTACTAATACTAATACTTCATCATGTGAAGTAAAGCCTCACATTTTTATTTGTATTTTTTTATTGTGCAAACTGCTGTATGGTAGACACAACTTAAAGATAAATATATGTTTTACAACTTAAACATCGCTCATTTTTCAAAAAATAAAAACTTTTGACTAGAAAAGCACAGAGCGCAGACCTCTGCCACGGCAGATCACTGACCCCCCCCCCCCCCCAACACCACCAAAATTTAATAATTTGTTCCCTGTGGCAGTATCAACATTTCCTGAAATTTTCATCCAAATCCGTCCATAAGTTTTTGAGTTATCTTGCACACAGACAGACAAACAGACAGGTAATTACACATAATTATAACATGGCCTAAATACTCTAAGTGTGAGACCTCAAAAAGCTCAAATCCAGTGCTTTAATCGCTGCTCTTGACTCTCTGTGGCAGGACCAGGTCCTGTCATATGTGGATTGTTACTGTGTTCATAGTGTTACAATCATTATACATATAATAATAATAATAATAATAATAACTTTATTTGTATAGCACCTTTAAAAACAAAGTTTACAAAGTGCTTTGACAGAGGGCACAACAGCAGGATACACGAAGAAAATAAAAACACTAAAACAGAAGCAACACAATTAGAGAGATGTATGAACAAGTTAATTATCAAACAAGATCAAATTTAAAATTAAAACTAAAAATTAAGGTTAAAAAGGCAGTAGACATCACATAAAAGCAATTCTATAAAAATGTGTTTTAAGAAGTGATTTAAAAGATGTTACTGATTCCGCAAGCCTTATCTCCTCGGGCAGGCCGTTCCAAAGTTGAGGGGCCCTGATGGAAAATGCCCGGTCACCTTTTGATTTAAGCCTCGACTTCGGAACAGCTAGGAGCCCTCTGCCCGAGGATCTAAGGCTGCGTGCTGGCTCGTAGTCAACTAGCATTTCTTCTATATAACTTGGGGCCAGGCCCATTCGAGCTTTAAAAGTGATCAGTAAAATCTTAAAATCAATTCTAAAACATACAGGGAGCCAGTGGAGGGATGCGAGGATGGGAGTGATATGATGGTGTCTGCTAAAACCAGTGAGAAGCCTAGCTGCTACGTTCTGGACCAATTGGAGGCGAGACAGTGATTTTTGGCTGATGCCGGACAGAAGAGAATTACAGTAGTCAAGTCTGCTGAATATGAATGAGTGGATGATTGTCTCTAGGTTGTGGTGTGGGACTATTGGTTTGATTTTGGAAATAGTTCGTAGCTGGAGAAAACAGGATTGGATAACTTTAATAATGTGTAGTTGGAAGGAGAGGTCTGAGTCAAATATTACCCCGAGATTTCTTGCGGTGGGAGTAATGTTTGAGGAGAGGGGACCGAGGCTATTTTTTATTGCAATGGTGGAGTTTGGTGGACCGAATAGTATGACTTCTGATTTGGAGCTGTTTAGTTGAAGGAAGTTCTGGGCCATCCAACGGCTTACATCATTGAGGCAGTTAGACACAGCAGCTAGGCTTCTGGGGTCATCCGGTCTCAGGGGCAGGTATATCTGTGTGTCGTCCACGTAGCAATGAAAGGAGACGTTGTGGCATTTAAAAATCTCACCAAGTGGGAGCATATAAATAGAAAATAAAATCGGGCCTAAAACTGAACCCTGCGGTACACCACAGGCAATCTGGGCTTTGGAGGATGTGTGGTTGCCTATGGTGACCGCAAAGGTTCTGTCTAAAAGGTAAGAATAAAACCAGCTAAGAGCAGTGTCTCTGATGCCAACCCAGGTTCTAAGACGTTCGATTAAAATATTATGATCCACAGTGTCAAAGGCGGCACTGAGATCTAAAAGAATTAAAATAGTGCTCTCTCCTCTGTCAGCTGTTAAAAGAAGGTCATTGGTAACCTTGAGGAGGGCAGTTTCTGTACTGTGTAAAGCTCTAAAACCAGACTGAAATTTCTCAAAGAGGTTGTAATGAGACATAAAAGCTAAAAGCTGGGTTGAAACTACTTTCTCTAAAACTTTAGATAAAAATGGGAGTTTAGAAATAGGTCTAAAATTATTAAGATCAGAGGGATCAAGGTTTGGTTTCTTTAAAAGGGGTTGGACCACAGCATGTTTAAAAGAAGGGGGGGACAGTGCCTTGTAATAAAGACTTGTTAATGATTGATAAAATACTGGGTCCAACTGTGTCTAAAACCTCTTTAAGAAATTTAGTGGGGATGACATCAAGACTGCACGTAGCTGATTTCATATGAGAGATTATTTCAGTTAAAAACGACAGTGAAACTGGTTCAAAATTTTTAAAATAACTAAAAGTTTCCCTACCTGTATCTAAAATACAATCTGGGGGGGTGATTTGTCGCCGTATGTTTTTAATTTTGTTAAAAAAGAATTTTAAGAACACCTCACACATGTCCTGCGAGGTGTCAGTAAAATGACAGGGGGAAGGGGTAATGATCGAATCTATAACCTTAAATAAAATTCTGGGGTTAGAACGATTCGCTAAAATTAAGTTTGAATAAAAACGTGCTCTTGCTTCCTTAACTGCTTTTTGATAATTTTTTGTTGCAACTTTCCAATTTTCTAAAAAGACATGTAGGCCTGTTTTCTTCCATTGCCTTTCGTTTCTCCTACAGTCTCTTTTCAGTTCAGCAGTGGTCTCATTTAGCCAGGGCTGTGGTGAACTCTGGGATTTTTTAACTTTAAATGGAGCGACAGAGTCCAAGACAGTTTGGCAGGTTTGGTTAAAATGGGATACCAGCTCCTCTATGTTAAAATTAGGATTAAAAGCAGTTAAAAAAGCAGTATTAAAACGTTCCGAAAACTGACTAGTAGACACAGAGTTAAAAGCACGACGACGAAGGGGTAAATGGTGACTAAAAGGTGGTTTGGATAAAATAACATTAAATAAAATTGCTTTATGGTCCGACACACAGATATCCTTAAACTCGAGGTTGTCAGGATTGAGACCGAGATGAATTATAAGATCAAGTGTGTGACCTTTTGAGTGTGTGGGTACACACACATATAACAGTGAAGCAATGGCTTAAATGTTGCAAGATATAAGATATAAGAGCAAGTGAACAAGTATAACATACAGCTGGGGATTAAACTCAGATCCATCATTTTTAATGTTGTGAAATGGGTGATTTTTTTTTTTTTTTTGTAAAAAAGAAAAGGCATGTACTAGACACTGAACTGTAGTATTAGGGAAACAAATATGTGAATATGTGAATTTTGGTAAAATTTTGTTAATTTAGTAATTGCTATCTTCTTAAGAGGAACCTGAGAAATGAAATTAAACAACCATTTGAAATACACAACAGCAAATTCTTTTAAATTGCATCAAATCATATAGTGTTGGATCTAATTATGTATCATTGCAATAGAATTTATATTGTATTACAGTTTTACTTAATATATTTGAATATTTTCTGCTTTCTTACCTCCTCTGTGACAATAATGTGAGTATCTTTGAGTTTTGGAAGAGACAAGATATTTGAAGATGTCAATTGATGATTAATGAACTAATTGAGAAAGTAACAGAGATAAATCAGTTGTAGCCCTAGATCTTTATGTGTATCTCATCTGCCTCAATGATGCAGATGCACATCTAAGGCACAGTTAAGACTGATTTCCTCACAATACATCCTGCACAACACTGAACGGAGAACAACAAATAATTTACTGTGTATTAAATTTACAATCATTATTTCTGCCTTGCTACTGCATGGTGACATTGCATGGTAATGAAAAATCTATTTCATTGTGGAAATAAACCCCCCTTGAAAAGCCAGGAATAAAAGCCAGTTTTTGCAGTATTAGTAGTGGTAACAATAAACAGTTCGGGTATTCTGCAAAACTGAAACATCAGTCCAGTGGAATTAAAAGGCAGCTAACCTTCAGTTATGTAATAAAAGCACATATCATTGTTAACAATGAGCCTGTTTACATGACCATAATAGTCTGACAACTAGGAGTAACTGGATGACTGTAATAATCAGATCTAAAGCATTTACATGCACTTAAGAAATGCAATAATCAAAAAACCTGGTTTAGACATTCCAGTCCATTATCAGATTTGTTTACACATGCACAGACATAAAATAACTAAATAAATCAGATTAACCTGTATACATGCAGGAAAACATCAGAGTACTGGGGAGAAATCCAGGTGTGTTAATCCAATTTCTCATAATCAGATTACTGCTGTTATCTGATAAAACATATAAAATAGTGCTGTTTACAAGGTCACTTAAATAATCTGACAACTCCAAAAATCGGATAATGATCAGAATATTGGTGCGCATGTAAACAGGCTCACTGTTTACCACACACAAGCCAAGAATCCACAAACATTTGCTTTACAACATTAGACAATGGTGCATTTTAAGTTCCATGACTGATATTTATGCAACCAGTTAAAAGATGTCTTTGTATTTCCATTTTCTATATCCATGAGTATTAATAATTGGAGATGAGTAATCTTGTGAAAAAAAATGGCTTAGGTTTTCCATAAAACACTGCCTCATACAGATAGGTTTTTCCAGGCAACTCCCCACTGTACCACATTAGAGAAATCACATCTGCCACAGAGTAGTCCACAGTCCCGGTGGGATGCATGCACCTGCATCACACACACTCACACAAAACCACCAATAACCCTTCTTTACAATGTGGACACACTACCCGTCTCAGCTCACTATAAATAGAGCCTTTGCTACATGTTTACAAGATACAAACATTCATAAACAACTTCAACAACACATGAAGGAGCAGCTGGGACTCAAGTCCAGGTCTCAGGTCCTGATCTGTCAGTCTGTTCACACAGTCTTCATGTGTAAACATGAAGCGCATGCTGCATTACATAAATCAATTACTGACATCATGTAAACGTAAAACAAAACTAATAATAATTTTTAAAAAAAACAAAAAAAAACATGACCTATATTAAGGTCCTTGTTACTGTCTGTGATTATACCAAGGACAATAACACACTGTTGTCCTTGGTCCATTCTGTGCAGTATCTATTCCTGCACATTATTGCATCTATTTGGACTACTTTTTCTCACTTGTACGTCATTGCATTACATCAGTTAAAATAATCACTCACGTCAGCAAACAAGTAAAATGTTGACAGCTGGTCACAGAGCACATATTTCAGGCAGGGATCGTCTGGAGCCAGCTGGAGCCCTCTGCAATGTTGGCACTGCAGTCACTTTCACAGAGAACAACTTTCTTTTTGCTTCATTCAAATTTGAGCAACCGCTTTGCCTTTGGGACGCTTTGCCTTTTGTTCGTGTGGAACAAAAGGAGCTTCTAAAGCGGATTTTTCTTGATAAAATTAAAATGCATCCTGTTCTCATTCAGACTAAATCTGCTTCAACATTTCCAGTGTTTTGGGTTTAAAGATAGCTCAGTGGAATCTCCCAGAGTCTGGGGAAACTGATCTGTGGGGACTTTCATGTTGCTTCTTGGCCTTTAACAACATCCGGTCAGTTACTCTTGTATTTTGTTTGGAACTGGAATACAACTGGAACTGGAATACAACTATAAATCCATATGTCCTTACCAATTGATAATGTTCTAAAATGATTGTTATTATGGGTAAGGGTTCCCTTTCTTGAGTTGTTACTTTTGTCTCTTTGTGTATATAAATCCACCCATCCAAGAGATAAACACCAGAGCTAATGAAACAAAATTCAATGAATGGCCACTGGCCTTCCATGGAGTGGCTAAAAATACAGACAGCATTTCCCCTTAATCAGATTGATTAAAGTGCTCCCTGGGTGAAGCCCTCCCCCTGAGCCATCTGGCAGATGAGTTTTCACCGTGTCACTGGATTGCTGTCAACACAGCTCACCTAAGCTGCTTCAACATTAGTTAGCATGGTTTCAGTGACAGCCAGTGTTCCTGATACTGCACACTGACAGCAGCATCCAGGGGCCGGTTTTCACAATACCTGGTGATCATTTCTAATGTATACACTCCTGAACAAAATCTCAAGGCTAGGGAAAAAATTACAAGAATTCACATTTTGCAGTGATGGATCATAAACAGGTTTTAAGTAGAGCTTCAAAACACAAAAAGAGAAAACTGGAGCAAGAGACAAAATTGATTGGACATGCATTTTAACTCAAACAGGTGGGTATTATCTGCCATGCGACACAAATCAAATTAAATACAGAAATCAGGATAAACAATAATGCTTAAAAGAACTTTCCACTACCCAAGTCAATCCTTAGCATTGTGTACTCAAGATTTATCTTGATCTTGATACCCATTTTGACCCAATTTTCACCTGGTCCCATGTTGTTACTCGTCCACTGTCTGATTAGTTTGTTAACCCTTACCGACATTCATCAAATGTTAGCTCCATATCACCCTTGCTTTTATTAGTTTAGTCACCTTATAAGACTACTGTTATTTCAGTTATGATAGGAAAATGACCGTGGTTGTTCATATTCAAAAAGCTGATACTCCTCAACCAAGTCTCACCCTGAAGACTCTTATCAGTCATGTTTTACAACACTAAAAACAATAAAAGCATTGAATAATGATTTGGATTTAATGTTTTTTCTACAAATAACGTGCAATGATCTCATTAAATAATATTCAATTCCCCTTCATCCTTACTGAAATATTAGGAATCATTTTCAGGTGGCTTCAGGTTCTCATGTAGCATTTGTAAAAGTTACAGACAACATGATGATTGGCTTGAAAATCACACGTCCACAGATCCAGTTGGTCTGACCTTTAGATTTAGAGCTTTGACGATAGCACACAAACTTCTGCCCTTCCACAGATATCTATCTATCTATCTATCTATCTATCTATCTATCTATCTATCTATCTATCTATCTATCTATCTATCTATCTATCTATCTATCTATCTATCTATCTATCTATCTATCTATCTATCTATCTATCTATCTATCTATCTATCCTTTCTCTCTATTTAACCTTTCCCATTTATTATAATATTATCCACTGTATTTGGTGTTTTTTCAGTGAAAATTTGGTATTTTCCTTTATTTAATTCACTGGTCATGGCCAAGGTTAAAGTTAAGGTTTAAAAAATAAAAAAAAAATAAAGAGAAACTGAAGAAAAAACTTTTTTTTTCAGCAAAGATATTGATAACTGAACATAAAACAAGTGTGTCCATCCACTGTCAATTATCATACTCCATGGGTTTCACTGGTGAATCAATGTTATAGAAGATGACAGTGTTTCCACGTTCACTACGGAGTCTCTAAACATCCAAATGGGTCATATCTGATGACCATGAAAAGATGACAAACTGCATTTTACACTAATTATTTACATGCAGTGATAGGATTAGTGGATCAACAGGTATTAAACATTTTACATCAGTAGATGGTTTTGGCTGATGGTGGCTGTTCGTGTCTTTAATGGGTAAGGAAGAAAGAATGATCAATCATCTCAGTTCCAATGGAAATAAATTACACCAACTTTTCAAACTCAAAATAAACTAAAACTAACAGGGCCCTATTATATGATGAAGAGCAATAAAATCTGAGGAAGCTGTGCACATTAGAAATGAAAGTTGTTTTTTTTCTTTCTTCTACACTGTCACACTGCGCAGCATGAGACCCTATTCGTCACAGCCCATACACTGGTGCTAAACATGATATCATGACTTCTCTCTCCATCACATCTGAGTTAGTTACGGATCAAACCACCAGCACATTACAGCCCTATAATCTCATCATTTTGTCCCATCAATAGCATGCAAGTATGGCCATTTCAGTTTGACTCACTACCCTTGATGCAACGCTGGCAGATCTCAACAGTCAGCTGTAGGGTTTCACTACTGAGCTTTACACCAGAGAAGTTAACAGCGTTATTTCTAGTTTTGTTAAGAACAGCTAATGGTACTTAAAGTGAAAGTTCTAGGTTACTTTTTTTTTTTCTAGATTTATGTGTGATGCTGATTTTTTTTTTTTTGTTTGCAGACTGTGTACGCTATAAATGTGTAAAATCATCAGCTAACCGCAGCAGAACATTAATAAAAGTATTGTTTATCATTTGTGAAGAATCCCTCATTGCTCTCCACCATGTTGAAAAGGTCAAAGGTTATTTTCATTTCGGCAGCTAGTGGATCAAAACTTTTTCCCAGTTAATACAAAGTGAGGAAATTCGTAACTAGTATTTACCATAATTCCCATAGCACATGAAGGCAGGATCAATCTCTCACACCAAAACTGGACACAAGTCAAGATTTTAAAAATTGACTGTAAGGTTTTTACTCTTCATTACAACTCTAAAAAAAAAAAAAAAAATCACTTCTCCATTACAGTACAATTTGCACATCACACATTTACAAAACTCCTGTTAATATCTGCTATTTTTGACAGATTTGGATTTAAGAAAAATATTATTTTCCTCAGGTCATAATGCTGTTATAAAATCACATTTAACCAGTGTGTCCATGCAACTGACACCTGGGTAGTCAGTCAGCAAATGAAATGTGAAATGAGTAAAGCAGCAGCTATCAATTGTTTTTGTAATCAATGAATTTAACGATTATTTTCGATTCAATTAAACAATTATTTGAATAGGCAAAAAAATTGTAAAATTGTGAAAAAGACATGTCAAAAATGACAAACAACTTGTCCTTTATTCCAGAACCAGCTGAACAACAACCACAAAAAAGTATAAAAGTAAAAGGATATATTTAAAAAAATCTATATAGAAATAAACATAACAACAGTATAAAAGTAAATATAAAAATATCTATAAACAACAACAAACAAAGTTAAATGACATCTACAAACAATCTGTGCACTGCAGTCTTCAACACATTTGGATCCAACTTACTAACACCTTAAGATGGAACTAACATACAAGTGAAAAAAAAATAAAGACAAGTATTTGTAATATTTGTCTAAAAGCATAAAAGTTTAAATAAGTACGTGATGGTTCCAATGTAGAAAAGTCAACATATAGACATTTTCTGCCTTTTTGTCCTCATCTCTTCTGAGCTATGCTCCATGTTGTTTGTGTTGATCCTGGCGTCATGTGAGTCACAATAAATGTCCATGTGAAACACAACAGTGCAGCCAGTGTTTAGTGGCAGCGAAATTAAGGAAACAAAGCTTTCATTCAGGAAAATTGTAATGGATTTTTTTTTTTAATTATTGATTTGAGTTCATTAATCAGTAATTGTTTCAGCTCTAGTTACAAGCGCTGGTTTTGAAGAAAAGATTTGCCAACATTTGCCAACACAGAGGGTTAAGACGGTCCTCTTACTTTATGCTTATTAAACAAATACATCCTTTTTGTTTCTAAGACACACAATGATAAATCAGAAACTTCACCCCCCCCCCCCACAGACACACACACACCTACACCTACACATACACATATACACACACACACACACACACACACACACACACACACACACACACACACACACACATATTTATAGTATTAAATTGAATTGAATTTCATCTCATCCCAGTTGCTTTCCCACACTCTTTCATCTATTTCTGGTTTGTTTGTCTGCTCCAGCTCTGAGCACTTCTGTGGTTTTGACCAAACTGCCATGAAAATGGCATGTAAACTGGAATTCTTAACCCCAGTCCTCACGGCTGCTGAGGAGGATGATAAGCACATGACACACCCCGGAGAAACTTTTCTAAACCCACACTGTCTCTGAAAAGTTTTCCCCTCATTTTATTGCTTCTTTTTATAGCACCGGAACTGTTTAGTGTGTTTTCTTTTTCCCAGAGTGATTACACAGTGAGCTGATCACTTCACTTTGTCACATAATCCTACCTATTGTGTGTTTATTGCATAAGGCTTAAACACTATTACAGCCGTAAGATTAGATCAAAATTTATGTGCATATTTTCCATTGAAATCATTACTGTGACATGGGAATGTGGATGATAAATAGTTTAGTGATCATCATATGAATGAATAGATGCTTTGAAAAGCTTTTTATTTGTGAATCAGTGTTGCAAATGGCCATAATTTCTTGATTCAAGAAGAAGTTAAAAGAAAATATAAAAATTGTGTGAAAAAAAAAAGAACTTCAAGTCAAGTAGAAATATGCTGAAAAATATACCCTCCCAACATGATCCACAGGCAATAACTCTGCATTTGGAGGTGGTCTGGGACACAAACAGTGATCACTCATCAATAGAGGGTGCTAGGGCTTCGCCCCACCTGTCTCATATGACGAAGAAGATGGCAGGAATCAAATAAAATAATTTTACAAAATCATGAATATTTAAATAAACAAGTAATACATGATACAGCCCATGAGTACCATGTATAATCTGCTTTCATGTGTAGTTTAAAAATGTTTTCAGTCATTAGTGAACAGTCAAGTGACGTGTTAGGCTCTCCCTTTACCATAGACTCTTGCTCAATGGTGGAGTGGCTAACCAGGAGATTCGGGAGGATTCCCGATGGGCCAGCTCATGTCAAGCTCGAGTTTGGGCCGGTTGGATGGGAAAAATAATTTTGATACTTATCTGTCACTTATCCAATCTTCTTATTGCATTTATTCTCCATTCAACTATGTATTCATTCTCCATTCATCTGACAGTGCAGCCCCTACATCGCAGTAGAGTAGATGGGTTGTACCATCTGAGGGAAGTCTTCCCTCCCAAATGTTTCAGTTGGTTTGGCCCATGAGTCGTCTTTTCTGGAGTGTTAGTGTGAGTCAGTTGGTAATGACGGAGTGCAGGACGAGGCCAGGAGGAGCCAAAAGGCAAAGTTAAAGTAAAGTGAAGCTACTGAGGAGTTTAGTGTAAACCTAGTGGATTTCCCTACCGGTGCCCCCCCCCCCCCCCCCAACGTACCTTATTATGAAGGAGTGGGGAAGGGGGCATGGAAATTCACTGTTGACATTACATGCTGCTTGATATTGATACTTATACAGATTAATGTCCCCCATTTCGGTCTCAGCCCCCCCCCCAGCTTTCTCGTTCCTAACACCTCGCGACGGTGTCCCAATGCCCCCTGGGGGATGGTACCACCCCTGTTGAGAACCTGTGCTCTAACCCAAGGGTGAACACACTTTTTTGGCTTGTGAGCTACTTTCAAAATGACCAAGACAATAAATCAGTGGATAACACTAATGATTACACTGGTCTACAAGGAAAATGCTTCCAGAATAAAAGTAATGAAATTTTACCACATGAGAGTCACTGATAAAGAAAAGTCAAGTCAAAAATGCTGGTTGGCTGAAGTTTCCAAGATACAGCCTCGGGTCAAAATGTGAAATTCAAGAATTAACGAGAGAATAGGTTTGACTCAAAAGGAATGTTTGTCTCAGAGCTACAAGATCTACTTCAAAACACTGTCTGCACATTAGAATACATTCACTTTACAGGTTCTATTTAGTGGAAGATTTATAAAACTATTATATAAATGTACATAAACCAATATATATATATATGTGTAATAACACTTTATCATATACCTTGAAAACATCAGCAAACCGGCACTTTTGTCATTTATTTTCCAATTAATCTTATTAAACTACGTAACATTTAGCACATTTAATCTCTGAAGCAAATCATTTCTAAAAAATTGTAGACCAGTGTTATGATGTGGAGATCGGGGTTCAAATCCTGGCAGAAGCAGTAACAACAATGTCAGCCCATAGTTTAACTTCCATTTTTTTAATGACATGTGATCTACCTGTCCTACCTTCACCCCTGGTCTAAATACATTGTCCAAACTATCAGTGGAAAAGACACTTGCCAGCAACATGACTGACTTTAACAACAGAGTTATGGGAAAATGTCCATGTTTGATGGATAGACAGATGAAATTTATAAAAATAAATGACTGAAAACACATACTGTGCATTTTTATTTTTATTTCTATTCATATTTTAAAATAGTGGTGTATGTGCTTTGGCATATCCTAGTGGTGATATGTGGTTATAGTATAGCATCCGAAAAGTCTTCCATTAGTCTGAAAAGGAATGAGTGAAGGTAGTGAGTGAAATACATACAGCTGCTGATAGTCTGTCTGTACAGAGCACAGTGAATTATATTAGCAAAAAAACTTTGCAAATCCGTCCAGTTCAACTTGAAAACAAGGGGTGCCGGGTACAACAAACCCCACCCCTCGCACGTATTTTGCCCATTGTAAGTGAATGGGAAGATTCTAAAAAAATATCATTAAAAATTTGAACTTTGACCTACCTTTCCCAAAATGTAATGACATCTTTTCTGGGTCGCTGACAACCTACAAACCCAATGTGGTATGAATTGAACCAATAGTTTTGCTGCTGAAGTGTTAACAAAGAAACAAATCAAACCAAAAACAATAACCCTTGCCACCCCTTCGGGAGGCGGGGTAATATGGAGAGCAATTTGTTTCTTTATTCATCAATCAAAAAGAAAGGATTTGCAATTAAAAAGAAAATATTTGCAACCAAAAAAGAGATTTGAGATCAAAAGACAGTAAGTGGCCATCAAAATAAAGATCATTTTGCTTATAAATCAGTCCTCTTTGCTTGTGAGTTAAAAACTTTTGCTTGAGACTTCAAACATTTTGCTTGAAAATCACTCCTCTTTGTTTGCAACTTCAAAAGTTTTGCTTGCAAATTTAACTGCACTTAATGGGCGGGGCCTACGCTGATGGATGAGAGAAGAGTTTCTATTGGTGGGTTTGACCTGGCTCCAGCGCCGGCTCCAGCTTCCACGTTAAACCGACTTCTCAGTTGTGTTATGTTGCTGGGAGGTCAGTTGATAGTCTGTTACTCTTTAAAATTGAATATAAGTAATGAATTACACTAAATAGCGTAGGCTACAACCTGTACATTCACAGCCTGAGCAGAGTACGGAATGAGTGAGTGAGTTACAGGGAGGAGTTTACAACATAGGGCTGGGATTTAAACATATGTGTGGACCGGAACCCACAGTACCAAAACGTCACGGTTCTTAGTATACCAGAAAACACACCCAGAGCAAATGTATGATGCTTTTTTTTCTAGCTGATGTTATAAAACACACACGCTGCTACAGCTGTGCAACAGATCAGCTGATCGGTGCTCAGATCTCCAATATCCAACTCTTTCAATACAAAATACAGCCGAACGCCAGGTTAAACAGACAGGAACTACAAATCAGTGGTGCTGAAATGTGTGTTTTTGTGTTATAACACACATTCTACATCTCGGCGGCGACGTCATCATTCTAACGGACAGAGCTCCAGGAGAACCAAACTTAAACCTAACCCTAAACCTAACCATGGGGCAGATACAGGCTGATGGGCGCTGATGTGTCGCTGCACAGCTGTAGCAGCGGGTGGGTATTTTATAAAATCAGCAAGAGAAAAAAGCATCATACAGTTGCTCTGGGTGTGTTTTCTGGTATAGTAGGAACCGTGACGTTTTGGTACCGTGGGTACCAGTCTACACTAATGTTTAAATCTCAGCCCTATGTTGTAAACTCCTCCCTGTAACTCACTCACTCATTCCGTGCTCTGCTCAGGCTGTGAATGTACAGGCTGTAACCAGTGCTAGTTAGTGTAATTCATTACTTATCAGATACATTTCAATTTCAAAGAGTAATAGACTATCAACTGACCTCCAAGCAACATAACAAAACGGAGAAGTGGGTTTAATGCAGGAGCTGGAGCCGGCACTGGAGCCAGGTCAAACCCACCAATAGAAACTCTTCTCTCATCCGTCAGTGTAGGCCCCGCCCATTAAGTGCAATTAAATTCACAAGCAAAACTTTTGAAGTTGCAAACAAAGAGGAGTGATTTTCAAGCAAAACTTTTGAAGTCTCAAACAAAAGTTTTTAACTCACAAGGGAAGAGGACTGATTTATAAGCAAAATTGTCTTTTTTTTTTCAATTGCCACTTACTCTCTTTTGCTCTCAAATCTCTTTTTTGGTTGCAAATATTTTCTTTTTAATTGCAAATCCATTCATTTTGATTGATGAATGAAGAAACAAATTTCTCTCAATAGGGTAATAAAGCTTGTGCCATGTTTGAGGCTTTAGAAAGTTTCTTCATTTGCATATAGAGCAGGGAAGTGATGGGTTTTTCTGCGCTCCATTTTCCCTTTAATGTCCATTTTGTCTTGTTACATCTTTTAGACCATTAGCGTCTTGTTATGGACAAATCAAGGTATTTTCTTTTTCGTGCTAGTGCTCCTGTCATTTAGGCTAAACTCAGTCTTGATGATGGAAAAGCATGCAATGTTGCAAAACAAAAAATGATTCATTCCCTCAAATATGTTCTTTTTTTTTTTTTTTTTGAGTGATCAGAGTTCACTCCATGGTTTCTGCTGCCATCTTGAAGCCAGTAGTTTGTGATTTCACCATTGCCATGTTGACTTTTTGGACACGGACATGATCATAACTAACTTGAACTAAAGGGATGGAGCTGCAGAAGTGCAAGTGGTCATGGATGAGCTGACACTAATCCTGCCTTCAAGTGCAATGGGAATTATGGTAAATACTAGTTATGAACTCAATAACTGCACATGAACGCCCCTTCATGTTGTATCTTCCACTGGAGAACTAGGAAAAATTTTGATATGAGCGGTCAAAATGAAAATAACCTTTGACTTTTTCAACATGGCGAAGAGCAACGAGGGATTCATTGCAAATGATAAACAATACTTTTATTAATGTCCTACTGCTGTTAGCTGATGATTTTGCACATTTATAGGATACACAATTTGCAAAAACAAAGATTTTACAAAAAAAAAAAGAAGACTTAATACATCCAAAGCTGTTTTACCCAAGTAGCAGGTCACAATAAATTGTGTCAGTCAATTTCATTTCACTACGACAACAAAAGCACTTGAACACACTCCTAATTTTGAATTCACTATTGGAAATGATCATCCTCCCGAGAGCACCTGAAGGAAGCATAAATCCTAGACTCTGTAAATCAGTGAACTTCATCAAACATTTGTAAAGTCATGTTAGAGCCTTCTATTAATCATAACTACAGTCTGTCAAGAAGACTCTACAGCAGTGTGTTTCAACCTTGGGGTCATGACCCCACTTGGGGTCTCCTGGAATTCAAATGGGGTTGCTTGAAATTTCTAGCAATTGATTAAAAAAACAAAAAAATAAAAAACGTATCAATAAAAAATGCATGGTGAGTTGAGAGAGACAATCATAATACATAAAAGACATGACAAACTGTGAAGCTGAAACTGAAGCACTGTGGTACTGTTTATCTTTCAAATCTTCACTGTGGTCGTTTTAAGATGCTGCAGCTCTTTCATAATTCATAGTTTGAGTTATTGTTTTTTCAGTATTAATTTGCAGCCTTGTAAATACAAGCTGAACTGACTGTACATATCCTGACCAAGGAAAATAAAATTCTCACTTTGCGCAGTAATCTCCACCTGGCTTTTCTGCCCCCGTCAATAATAATATACATTATATAGCCTAAAAGTCATCTAAAATTAACATTTATTTGCAATATAGTACAGCAAACTATTACATGATCAAAAACAAACTACTTTTAGCAAAAAAAAAATGTCTGGGGTTGCAAGAAATTTGTGATGTTAAAATGGGATCATGAGCCAAAAAAAGTTGGGAACAACTGCTCTAAAGTCTGACACAGTAACCTTTAATTTGACCTGAGATCTATCAGCATACAAATACATACAGCATACAAATTCAAAGATTTTAAAGACAGACAATCAGATCACTTATTAGAGGTTCCAGAATCTCTTGGTAAAAAATACTGAATTGAAGAACAAATTCACTGTAAGTCTAGGGTAGCCAGAGCGGTATTCACACTTTAAAATACGTTGGCAATGGCTTCCCTTTGAAGTTTGAGGTCCTTCCCCTTCAATGAAACTCTACTGAAATATTGTAATGAAGTCTTAAGGCCTTTGGTATTCCCTCCCTCTGTTAAATAGCATTTGCGCTTATATTGTTTTAAAAATGTGAAATTAATAATTTGTTTAGGAATAACATCTGCACATGATTCAATCTAAACCACTAAATAATTCAGATAGTGATTATGAGTTGCATTGCACCTGCTGAAATGAAGAGATAAACTGCAATCGGTGCAACTCATCAGAATTCATTATTCCTTAAACCAATGAAGCTGCAGAATCTGTTGGTGGCTGTAGATCTATATGCAATCTTATCTCTAACATAGAAGTCTTCAAGTGATTCCATTTAGATGTACAGCTACTGTCACTGCAGTCCCGATGATGTGCACTAACATATTAAATCATCGTAGAGGCAAAGTACGCTTTAAGTTGTGGCTGAAGTGGGGGTATAAGAGGGTACATCTGGGTTCAATCAGGCCCATGAGAGACCGGTCCTCACCCTGGCTGGGTTATGGATGGCTACCATAAAGCAGGCATTTTGCTGACAAGGGCCCCTGGATACATATCACTCACACACTCATTCATCTCCACTCTGCAACCGACAGCCTCTAAGTCATGCAGTCGATGAAGCGCCCAAAAGCAGAGAACTCAAGTGCAAAGAGAGGTGAATAGACAGATGCACTCGAGACACTCACACACTGCAAACAAACATATTCAGCTACAGTCACTTGAAAAAAGCCTGAAAAGGTTGCCAAACTGAGTCAAGAAATCGGATTGAATTTATCCTCAAATGTCATAGGGATGCCACAGTACATTAAATAGACCAGGAATACGGTGATCATTTTGCTGTACGAACTGAATATTTGCAAAGTGCAGTGCAATGCAATGTGAGCCTGATAGCACAGCCCCCTTAGTGTTCAGTCACCTCAACCTCCACACTGTGAATTCACCTAGTTTGGTAGTAATCTCCCGTATTTGGTGCTTCTTATTTCATCTCTCCATTGCCACATTTCCTGTGTCACACAGAAAATAAACTCCTTTCTGAAAGTGACAGTCCACCTGGAGTTCGATTTGCAAATACAGTTACAAGAGAAAAAATTATTTTTACAAAAGTGATATGTGATAAGTCGAAGACATGCAGCAGGTCATCTCTGTAGACGATGTGATCTCAGTAGTGTCATTGTGGCTGCTGTGTTTTGGGCAACAATTATTCAGGGCGTGATGGGCATCAGTGGTGAATAGACACGTGCCAATTAGACACTAATGTGGACAACATTGATTTCTGGGAAATAATGATAAATGAGTGACAATGCACATCTCAGTTGGCACTTATGGAAACACATCAGTTACCATTAGTAGAACTACAATTATTTGGTCAGTTTTTCCACATTATAACAACTGGAACGAACAAGTCACAGGAAACGCAGATCAATTCAGATCCATATTTCCTGCTATTTTGTTTTCTGTAAACATTGTTCCTTCTTTCAATATAAAGAGATAATTATTCAACTTGTGATTTTCTTTAGAAGTTCAACATAGTTGTCCTTCAAATGACCTTTAAATATTCTGTTCTCTTGTAATATTAATTGTCTCTAGATTGTTTTTTGGCATTGGATGTTCAAGTTCATGTTTGAAAATGTGTTTTTCGTCATCTTTTCAGCAATGTTTGTAAATTTGTTAAACAGTTCATTTGTCTTGGATCTTTTCCTCATAAGACAACCTGATGGCTTTATAAAGCACATTTACGCCAAATGTTGACTACTTTGACACAGTGGAACTAGAATTATTTCAAAAGGTGTCGACGCAATGCCGTATGGCTTAGCTTTCTCTTAGTGAAGTATGTAAATACATATATCAATGAAAATCAAGAAAAATGATTTTCAGAAAGAAAAGAAGTCAGATGGCTGTTAATCAAACAGAAGAAGTAGCTTGTGGATTAATCATCCATCTCTTTTGGTAAATAAATACTTATTCTATTGTAAAGAAATGATTGTGTTAGTGTTATTTAAAACAAATACCACATGGCTGGACATACCTACTTTTTAACTTAAGCATTTTAAAGGTTGTTCTGAGAAGTTGGGATTTTTTAAAATATATTTTTACACTTTTATTGCAACATTTTTAGATGAATCAAGACAATATTACATTTACTAGACCATGATGATGAAGCATCTCTTTCTAATTAAACAAAATAAGCACATTTTTAAATTCATACACATGGTAAAATCAACCTAAACTGAGAAATATGATAATTCAACTGATTAAACCCCAAGAAACAAACAAATTATACTTACATGAAGTGTGTAGCTGTTTGTGCCCTTTCTTCTACCTCTACTATTCTGACAGAAATGATAGTATTGTTTCTCTTATTTCATGCAATTGAAGTACACAGTATTAATAGAATATAAACCACTTATCAAACCATCCTATAGTATCACTTACATCTCCAGTGTCAGACAGCAGGTGCTGCTGAAGAGAGCTCGCCTCCCTCACAAACCTTTTCTTAGGCCCGACCCGGTCCGCCAAGTTGCCCATGATGACCTGATAACTCGTGGACGACCCTGACACGATGTTCACCTTGTCAGAATCTCTTCTACAGCTGCTTCCTGCTCACTGCGTTTTCACTTTACCTGCTTCACAAAACCTCCTCGCTTCCTTTCTCCCTGCGTCGATGACACACTTAAACACATACACACACACACACACACACACAACTCATACAGGAGTTTTTAGAGACACAATCACCCCCCACCCCTACCCACCCCGCCCTTCTCCACAGAAACACACACACACTATCGTTTCATGTGTGAATCTGGGTTAGATCAGTTCCGTTTTGAGCAACAGCTAAAATAGGATGACCTCCAGCGACGGAAGTGAGGGGCAGGAAAAGACAAAAAAAGGAGAGGACTGTGACAGTGTCAGAAATGGAGAGCTGAAGACGAAAAGAACACACACATTTCTATGCAAACTATTTTTTTTAAGTGAGAGGAAAAATTTGCATCAAGGCATAGCAAGGTTAAATAAAGGTTGACTTGAAAAAAGGAGGAGAAAAACATCCATGTCTGATTATGCAGAAGACTGACTGATGGGTTTCAGATCATTACATTCTTTAAGGAGATGTGTTGCATGGTAAGTGGGTCACTGTGGACAAATTGTGTATGCGGATACATGGAAGCAGCACCACATGTTGCTGTGTGGTCTCTCTTGTCCTATTTTGGTCTGTATTTATTCCTCTTTATGTCAATTGCAATTTTTCACTACTGTTTTTTCTAGTTATTGTATTGCTATTTTTCTTGTGGTATTTCTTGTGTCTAAATTCAGTGTTGTGCTGATATTGGAACCTCAATTTCCTGAGGGCTCTGCCCAAAGGATCAATAAGGTTCTATCTAATCTAATTTAAAGACATGGAACTATTATTTTTTGTGGTGACTTCCAAATGAATTTTTCTCTACATTTCACCATTACCAAGTGATTAATCACTATATCACTATGTATTTTCCACCCACATGACCTTTGTTTTACAAAGTTTCACTGTAAAACTAAAATTGTTTTATTTTTTGTAATGAACAAAATTCACTTAACTTAAGAGTGTTGGTTTGGGTTTTTCAAGAGCATTTTTTTTTTCAGTTATGTTAACTCTTCCACTACATCGGTACATGCTTGGTCCATCTACTACAGTTATCTTACTGACCTTAATCTCCTGCAGGTAATTCTCAGTCTTTCATACCTCTATTTGATACGTTAGGTGTGGGTTCATTACACAAAATAAATCAGCTGTTTTTGCAACCTAAAATGCCATTTATGTATGGACAAGAGGTCCAAACATAGAGAAAAAAAATGCAAAATGCAATAGTGTGAACAGGGCATCAGTGGCCCACATCTATGATAGGAATGTATACACTGATTTAAATGTAAAGAAGTCAAGCTACATAAATGCACAGAAATCAAGTGAGTGACACTTACTCTTGAGTGTCTCAGTATTTTTCTTCTGTTCCTCCACCACTCTACAACGTTACCTAGTCTTTTGAATGAATGTGAGTTCCTTCACAGAAACAACTGATTATGAGCACAAACTCTAACAGACTTAAAATGAGCACAAGAACATGCCTGAATGTTACCAACTGTACCTTTAAAAAGGTCCAGTATGGAGGATTTAGAGCAAGGGTGTCAAACTCATTTTAGTTCAGGGGCTACACACAGCTCGATATGATCTCACGTGGGCCAGACCAGTAAAATAACAGGCATAACAACCTGTAAATAATAATCAAAATTTTTCTCCTTTTTTTAGTGAGAGAGTTTAATTACTTTATGAAAATGTGAATAACCTAAAAAACCATGTACACCCTGAAATATCTATTAAAAATACAAGTGCAATTTCACCAATATTATGTCGCAGCTTATTATTAACACAATTTACAGATCATAGCAGATCTACAAATGCAGAAAACATTTATTAACAGGCATTATGTTCTTAAAATTCCACATATTTTTCTTGACAAATTTCAGGTTTCTCATCTTTGATCAGGTTAGTCACATTGTATTGTGACAGGATTTATAAATGTAAATATTTTCATAATATAATTGTACTTTTTTCACATTAGACCAAGCAAAAAATGTTGTAGAAAGAGTTGTATGTGGCCCCTGAACACCCTTGACTGTTAATCTTTGCACTCCTGAAATTCATCCCACAGGCCGGACTGAACCATGTGGTGTGCTGGTTTTGGTCTGCGGGCCTTGTGTTTGACACCCTTGATTTAGAGGGATGTACAAGCAGAAATCAAATATATTATTCTTAACTACAGCATGTTTTCAGCATTGTATAATCACTTAAATGTAAGACCCATTGGGATTTTGATAACTCGTCTTGATACTAAAGTCCACCCAATGGAAATGAATGACCTAAAAACTGACAGCCAATCAGAATACACCTGAATTTACAGACTCTCACACTCGACATGTCAAGTTAGCTCTGCTTGTCAGTTGATGTAGCTTTTATTTATCTGATCCTTATTAATAATATGAATACCACGAATGAGAAAACAGCTGGGCTGCACAGCTGCACCACTGAGCAATTAAGTTAACAAGCAATTACATGCAGTCAGCTGCAATTAGAGCAGAGAAGAGCATCGCTTTTCTGATCAGGTTGGAGATTATATTGCTCTTGTGGGTAATTTTGTGGACCTTTAGAGATAAACAGCAGCACTTTGCATTGAAACATTTTGTGGTTTATTTTTATACAAAGGGAAATGGATTAATATCCTGATGTTTTGCCTTTTGTACAGTGTGAGATGTAATAAATGTGCAGAGTTAAAGGTTGCACTCATTTCATACAACAGGTGATCAAAAACAGCCAGCTGGAGCATGGAATGTACAGATTATCATTATTCAGGAATGTCAGCGTTGTTATAGTTACCATTCTAGATGTGGATGGCCCTTATATTCTAGACAGTGTACAGTCAGGTCCATAAGTATTTGGACAGTGACACAAATTGTGTAATTCTGTCTCTGTACACATTCATTATAGATTTGACATGAAGCAATCAAGATGAGATTGAAGTGTGGACTTTCAGTTTTAATTCAAGTGTTTTAACAAAAATATTGCATTTTGTAAGCAGAACCATTTTAAGTATAGTCCTTCCATTTTCAGAGGCTCAAAGAAATTAGACAAACTAAGATGATAAGAGGTCATATATATGAGGATTGCTTTTAAATCTTGGATGGAAACCCTTTGCAGTCAGTGAGCCTCTTTGCATGACCATAAAAATCTGGACGCAATTAGATATTCGTAATAATCAGTTCTGATGCCTTTACATGTACTTAAGAAATGTGATAATCGAAAACCCTGGTTTAGTTTCACATTTGATCATTTTTGGAATTTTCTTTTATGGACATCTGTACGTAGGGGATTGGTGGATATTTGTCCAAATTTACAGACCCAGGATTTCATATATGAGTGAGCACGGGTAAATTGTGCAATCCAAGTTAAAACTGGTTTGCGCGAAGTTGGGGTGGGATTTAAATCCAGTCAAAGGTCATGGGAGGGGATAATGGGCATCAGTCTTGTTTTCCACAAAATTCCTAGGTTAAAGCATTAACACTTTGGCCACCATATCAATTTCATTTCTTTACCCATGGCAGCTGTTCCTGCCTTTCAAAATTAATTCAACTTGTTTAGGCCTGAAAATGTCACTGAGGACAGGCCAAGTTAGGGTTAAGGTTAGGGTTAACACTAACAGGCCAAGTTAGGGTTAATTCAACTTGTTTAGTCCTGAAAATGTCACTGAGGACAGGCCAAGTTAGGCTTAGGGTTAGGGTTAACACTAACAGGCCAAGTTAGGGTTAATTCAACTTGTTTAGGCCTGAAAATGTCACTGAGGACAGGCCAAGTTAGGGTTAAGGTTAGGGTTAACACTAACAGGCCAAGTTAGGGTTAATTCAACTTGTTTAGGCCTGAAAATGTCACTGAGGACAGGCCAAGTTAGGCTTAGGGTTAGGGTTAACACTAACAGGCCAAGTTAGGGTTAATTCAACTTGTTTAGGCCTGAAAATGTCACTGAGGACAGGCCAAGTTAGGCTTAGGGTTAGGGTTAACACTAACAGGCCAAGTTAGGGTTAATTCAACTTGTTTAGTCCTGAAAATGTCACTGAGGACAGGCCAAGTTAGGCTTAGGGTTAGGGTTAACACTAACAGGCCAAGTTAGGGTTAATTCAACTTGTTTAGTCCTGAAAATGTCACTGAGGACAGGCCAAGTTAGGGTTAGGGTTAACCCTAACAGGCTAAGTTAAGGTTAGGGTTGTTAAATTATCAAATGCGGAACTGGAGGTAATTTTTCAAAATGTAGGTATATTTTTTTATACACTGTATACACAGAATTCATCCTGTTCCTTCTATCAGCATCACATCATCCATAAACACCAGTGACTCAGTTCCACTGCAGCCATACATGCCCATGACCTAACACTTTTCACCATGCTGGACGGATGTGGTCTAGTTTGGATCATCAGCTGTTCCTTTCCTTCTCCATACTTGGCTCTTACCATCATTCATTATAGCCAACATCAATTGTGTGTTTGACTTCGCTGGATGTTGTAAAGGATGGATGTTGGGATATTCCTCACCAACAAAATAATTCTGCAATCATACACTTTAGTTGTCTTCAGTGGTCTTCCAGACCTTTTGGTGTTGCTAAGGTCACCAGTGGATTCTTTCCTTACAAGAATGTACAAAATTGTTAATTTATTCATTACTCCGATAGATTTACTGACACCTTTTTGGACCTCATTGAAAATGCCAGTGAACAGCTACCAATTACAAATTCAACATTTGGAAGCTCAGGATCTGTTATCTGCTACATTTGACTGACAAGCTGCATCATCTGAACCTCATGCCGCTCTTCAGTCAGTTGTACAATTACTTTTGAGCCTCTGAAAATGAAGGGACTACGTTAAAATGCTTGTAATTCTTAAATGGTGAATGCAGTATTCTTAAACCCCTTGATTTAAAGATGGAAGTCCACACTTCAATAAGACAGTGTCCATCAATGGTGGAATCCATATCGCTCCATTCACCTTATTTAATTTAAATGAAATTATACAAGGAATATTGATTAGTTTTGTGTAGGATTTTAAAAAGACAACAAAAAAATCAATACATAAGGGAAATTCAGTCTTTTGTTCCTCATAGTTCATAGCCATGCTACTGCACTGTTTACCAAAAATCAATACTTTGACTATCAAGTATTTGTCCTAAATTGCACTTTCAATCTCCTTCTCTTTTTCTGCATGTGACCTTTGCACACAGGCCAGAAAGAGCAATTAAATTAGAGTCTATCCCATTACACACATCTCATTTGAACCACACACACACCAGCGTTGGCCAGGGCCAGCTCTAACACTTCAAACATGTTTTCATCTTTTCTCATCAGCAGGGATCCTGTGTGGACATCCACTTAATATGTGCTGCTTTTTGTTCTCCTGCTCTTTTATCTATCTTCCCATCCACATCACAAGTCCAACTGCTCTCAATCTGGACTGTGGTAGATAGAGGAAAGGGTCAGGCTACACCATAAAGGGGATAAGATAAATAACCAGCAAAGTAACTAGAAGTATATCTGAATGAAAAGAGAAGAGAACCCAATATTCATTTACACTATCTCAAGATCCTACTGCAATTGCATCAGGGCATTTACACCGAGCCTTCAGATATGCACAGGCAAGGCCCCTGATATGTTAAAAATTAAAGACCTATGAACTGTTAACCCTAACCCTAATAACAAAAAGCCTGTCCAACTCCCATAAATATAAGAGTCCAGATTAGTGGTCAGGGCATAGAGAGTGAGTTCTATTCTCTGGTTTCCATCCAAATTTATCAACGTTTTAACAAGATTTTCAGACATTTTATGAGGTTTCGATTTATTAAGAGTTGCTCTTCTTCTTCATCATAGTTTAAAAGTTTGAACATTAGATGGAGAATTTCATAGATCGCCTACACTACCTGAACTACAGAAAAAGGAGCTGATAGAGGGAAGATATATTTTAACAAAAACATGAAGCTCGCTGACATCTTTTGCTGGTTTGAAACATATGATGTTTCAGACTCTTCCACTGCCTCTATCTGACAATTGTTTCTGCAGCTCTTCTGATATCTGTTGCTTCCTCATCTTTCAGATTTGGCTGTTTCAAATTGAACATTTACCAAAACCAATGTCTGTCTTTCTTACAGTCTTACATTTCTTGCAGTTTATGTCGCCCCAAATAAAAACTAGGGGAAAAGAATCCTCTTCCAAAGTCTCCACCCATTCCTGCTGGACTCTTAAAACAGCACATCGGTCATGGACAGGAGGCCATTTACTGCTCTAGAGTTTCTGTCTGGGCATAGAATGGACAGTCCTCCCCAGGGGCAGAGGGAAATAAGGTAATGTACTGTTAAATCAATGATAGTGGCATGGACTAAAATATTTGATAATATAATCCAACCAATCACCCTGTATGGCAGTGAAGTCTGGGATGCATTAGGTCAACTACACCAGATGATATAAGCAACCCACAGAGAATTCTGTATTTTCATGTTAAGCATCCAAAGAACAACCACCAATGCATGTAAGGAAGACTTGGGATGCTAACTAATGATAATTAACATTAAAAACAACACTTACCTGTTGGTTACATCTGAAATCTAGGCTTTAAGATACTGAGATTCCATGCGGTACAAATTCAGGAAATGAATTCTCTTCTGCTAGCTGGTTCTGAGTCTAAACCATCACTCAGCACTGTTCAGCCTCAGACCAGAATTGATCAGGGTAAAACCAGAAGATGACATTAACAAAAGCTTATCTGGAACAGCTGGATAAATCAAACCAAGACTCAAAACAAACTCAATTATCTGACCCAAAACCATGACTAGAAATTGGCAGAGTATCTCTATACTGTCAGAGAGCCAAAGAAGAGACAGAGACACTTTGTCTGACAATGTGGCAAATATGATATTACAAAGGCACAATGGTGAAACAAATTTAATTGCAAACTGGAGTGCTGGAGCGCTGCTGCTTCTCCAGGAACTGAGCAGTATCACCATGAGATTTTCAAAGTGCGGTAATTAAACACAGTTTAATGATAATGATCATTTGAAATGGAAATACTAACCGTCGGGAATTTTACTGTGGTTTGTCATCATACCGGTAATCATTACATCCCTAGTGCATTAATGGCATTTTTCTGTTGAATTTGCATCTTTCTTGCTTATAGGCTAAGTATATGTAACGTATTCAGCAAATAAACTCAAAACATTTTGGACCTCATCGTCAAACGTATGCCGAATACACTCAAAAGCCATTCAGCAGGACCTCAAGCACTTTGTAACTCAAAACAACAGAGCCTCATTTGAAGAAATTTTCCGGAACTTTGGGGTTTGGTGGAAATGCAAAGCACACAGACTACTAGGAATTCTTTTAAACAGGTAAAGAAGTTCCTGATAATACAAGTTTCAGGGAATCTGATGGAAAAGGGGTTAATCTACACAAAATATTCACACGCTGTCTGTTCACTTTTTACCCTTCAGTTCTTTTGAAATTACAGGCAATAATTAACTAAAAATAACTAATAAATTAGAGTTGTTTTTTTTTTTGTTTCGTTTAGGGTTTTTTTCTAACAAAACTGTACTTAACATCCTTATAAATGCATTTATGTATTTCTTCGCTCTGACAAAACAGTATGTGTAAACAGTCTTGCAAATAAAGCCTCTTGACTTGAACTAAAAGCCAGACCTAAATATACTTGTCACATGTTCCCACCCAAAGTAAAAGTGAATTCCATGCAGTATTTAGTGTTTGCTCCCTCTGGTATGAAACAAACTGTTGACAGGTGTATCAGCCATAATGGATGACTGCACGTTTTGTGTTGGTGTGTGTGATTGTGTCAGAGCATCTGACAGGATGCTGAGAGGAATGAGTCTGACAGCGGAGAGAGAGGACGCTGAGCCGACTAAATGTTAAGTGGAAACAAACACACATGCAGACACACTTTGCTGTTTCACCGTCAGACTCGTATGTCTGACACATCGTCTTTGCACATACAGCGTTTATTGCGTGAGTTTGGTATTTACTGCCGTGTGTTTGCGGTACTGTCTCAGCCCATCTCATTGCTGGGAAGACAATAGGTCTTTTCAAGCCGAAGGTGTCAAACTGTGAGCAGTGCTACAAGTGTGATCAGGAAATGTGAGATTTGTTGGTGAAAGCTTAGGAGTTATACAGAGTGACACCTTACAAGCTGCAAAAAACACACAAGTTTTACTCAGAAAAAACATGTGCACACCATAATTTAGGAGAATGTATAGACAGATACTTTGTTAATGTATCATTAAATCCAAAATCTGCCTCACCTTTCTCAAACTGTCTCCCTTTCTCCTTCTTGCCGCCTTACGTAAGCATTTCTATTTATACATGTTACCTAATTGAATAGACTGAATAATATTGTCGCCTTCTCCCTCCTGTTTTACAGCCTGTAGGCCAGATATCAAGCCCTTCTCATACTGTCTGTAATTTCTGGGGAAAAAAAGCCTGTTAAAAGATTCATAAGCTGTTAATGAAGTAAAGCAGAACATTTCAAAGGCAAAAAATAGTGTGACGAACCCAACGTGTGTGCGCCCATGGTGGGAGGGTTGGGATTTATATAGTTACACAGTAAAAAGATTAACTATATGAGCAGACACCAACTGCACAAAAGTCCCAGTGGCTGAGGGGGGAAAAAAAGGAAAACTAGTCCCTGCATGCAGCTATCCAGTCTTTTCAGCTTATATTTTAAGCCGATAGTTAGACATTCTGCGTTTCCATTAACTAAAGATTCCAAAGGATCCACCTTTATATGTGACATCCAGATTCTTCCTCGAACTGAGAGGCTGAAAGGTTGTTAACAGCTTGAAAAGAGGCAAAAAAAGGATGTGGAAAGGAAAGAAAGAAAGTGATGAAAATGTAATGCACAGCAACATTAAAAGGATGATGAAACGGATTATGTCACTCCTCCTTCCTGAGTTTAAGTAATTGCAATTAAATGTGGATGGAGAGCAGTGGTGGAAAGAGAGAGAAGCAGCTGAAGGGAAGGGAGATGACGACCAGCTGCTGCAATCATGTTCATTAACAACAGCCAACATGAACAAGCCAAAAGATGTAAAAAAAAAAGAAAAAAAAAAAAAAAAAAAAACACTGGAAAACAGCCCAACGAGCTTGAAACTAGCACATCCTATAAGAGGGTCTGCAAGAAAGAAATCACTGAAACAATGAGCTGGTTGAATTTCTGCTTTGTCCAGCATTTGACATGAGAAGACAGACAGTAATGCACCTAATAAAGATTTGACATATAGTTCAAAATTGGATTATTTATTCGGTTGAAAACACTACAAGTCATCAAACATATAACATAACAGTTTCAGATATTTTTCAGGCTCATTACTTTGTAAAGTTGGTGCTGTTAAATCTGAGACCGAATATGTTAGTAAAGTCTATAACTTACAGAAGGCCTTCCTGTAACCAATAACCATTTGTTAATGAGTTACTAACAAATGCGAGCCAAACGAAGTTCAGGTCAGGTCAGTAAGAATCATCCCAGAAGTTGTTCATCCATCTTTACAAATCCAGTCTGTATGTCAGTCAGTAGTCAGAGGAAATATCAATGGACCCGTTAAAACACAAATGGAGCATGGTACAAAGTTAGCAACATTGCACAAGAATACTACATTGCTCATGTAACTGAAATCATGGTGATACTATGTAAAACACTGTCATATCTTTAATGTAGGGTGTATCTATTGTCAATGGATAAACTATAATAGCAATTTAATACGGTTACAGATAGAGTCTACTCTCGTTATACCGCCAACTTCCGTTCACGGCCAAATTGGCGGTATAGCGAAAATGGTGTTACAACGGGTTGCGTCCATAATGTGCATGTCTTTACTATATGATGTCTATGCTGCCTCCGTTAACCCGTTCTAATTTCTAAATAAATCTTGATTCTGTTATGTTGTAAGGGATCATTTAAAGTGGGGAAACATTTTAAGCATTATTATACCGTGTCGGGAAATGACACCCCATCATCTTGAGGCTTTGGCTTAATCCCACGTCCTCTTCCCGACATCCTGACCTACTCAGTGTTCTGCGATAAATGAATGGTGGCCGTTCCGTAGACCTACTCGTAGCTTGTCGCGATCAGCGTCTGGCGCGTTTGTTTCAGTGCATTGTTAAAATTTATGTGTACTCGATGGCAATCACGCTGGCGGTATAACGGTTGGGAAATCAATGGTGTAAGTGTTTGTGCATGGAAGTGGGCTGGCGGATGGCGATAGGTGGAAATGGCGGTAGCTAATGGAATAATGCATTGGGGATTTTTGTGCAATGGTTTTGGTCGGCGGTGAGCAAAAATGGTGGTATAACGGTGGGCGGTTTAACGAGAGTAGACTGTAGATAGAAAATGCACAGTTTACTCTATCACAAATTATACACAGGGAAGTATAAGATTGTGTCAACTTAAAAATATGAGTGAAAGGGCTACCTTAAATTTCTACATCAAGTGAAAAAACACAACTCTTTGTCAGTGGTGGCTGGTGAAGTTATATTTTTGTGAGGTGCAGCATGCAGGTCAGTTTTCTGAAGCACTACACCAACATATCACCACTAGGATACGCCAAAGCCCATGCACCACTATTTTAAAATACTAATTTAAATTAAAAGTAAAAAATACACAGTATGTGTTTTCAGACATGTATTTTTTAAATATGTAAATTTCATCCATCTATCCTTCAAACATTTTTCCATGACTGTATTATTAAAGTCAGACATGTCCCTGACAAGTGTCTTTTCCACTGATAGTATGGACAATGCATTTCGATCAGGGGTGGGTAAATCACATGGCATACAAAAAAAAAAAAAAAATCAACGAAAGGCCTAAAAGATGTTAATGTCAAACTTGTGCCAGGTTTTGAGTCCCAGCCTCCCACATCTAAGACAGTGGTGATAACCACTGAGCCATCCTGCCACCTGTAAATATGTCTGTAGTATTACCTATGGACCGATTCTCTGAATGTATTTCTGAGGAAGGTCTTGATTCTTTTTGGGATGTGACATTTACTCCTGTGGGTGGTGCTTGGGCTCTCCTATATTATGGCAAGCCGAGGGAGCATTTATTAGATATCCTTGATATCCATACTATATCTTATATTGGAGGGGGTCTACTGTGCACATTCCATTTATAACAAGAGTGTATTATGGTAAACGGAGAGCCTTGGGCGCAAATTTCTGCACACTAAACAGGAAACACATCACTTGACTGCTTACTAAATGCTGAAAACCTTTTTAAACTACATTTGAATGCAGAATGTACATAGTACTCACCGACTGTATCATGTATAGCTCGTTTATTTAAAGAGGTCATTTTTTACCAAACCCACTTTTATTAGTCTTTGGTGTATTTATTTGTGTATTTGGGGACCTTGATAGTTCAAAAAGTTTGAATTTGAACCCTCCAGGTGCTGCAAAACTATCTTTATATTCATTTTGGCAGAAATCAAGTGGATTTCTACAACCCGTTTTAATTCCTACTTAATTTGTTATGTCTAGAACTAGTTACGTCACAACATTTACACATATAAGGTCAAGACCTCCGACAAACACTTCTCTGAGTACGACATAATTGTTTGTCCGCAGTAGCGGTTGTAGTCCATACTGAAAATATGTCCAAACTTTGAGTCAATTACCTAAAATGTTCGGCTGCTGGTTGTACGGGACAGAGCAGCACAGCCAATAACCTGGAGGGGGTGGGGCCTGAAGTGGGTCATGTGCATCTAAAGGGCCAGTGCTCAAAATGACCTTTCTGGTGTCATTACTCAGAAATAGTGTTGAAGATGGACCTGTGGAGTTGACTTAATGAAGAATTCAGACCCAAGCATAGCATTTGCAGTTTATGTAGACCACAGGGAAATATTTTAAAATACATAATTCCATTAAAAAAAAAAAAAAAAAAGCAAAATATCACTCCTTTAAAGCTGCAGGACACTTTCATCACCAATTTTTCATCAACTCTGTAAAACCCGAGTCATGGTCTAAGTATCACGGATCCGTTAGTCTGTCTGTGATTACTCACCTGAATGTCTTCCCTCACGGTGAACAATTTCAAAGTGTACTCCACCATAAACAATCCATTTGTTTACAAACAGAACTGGTAGGTTAGTAGGCTTCTTTGGAATTTTGTTTTGACGTGCATTGTGGGAAGCGGAGCTCCAGCCATTTCTGCGTCATGTTTGTTGCAGCTGCCGCTGCAGCTATAATGCAGCTGCGCAAACCTCCGCTTCCCATATTGATTGATTTATTGATTTGAACTACTGTTAAACCTCTGAGCTATTACATCCTTGGACCAGTGAGTAACTTATATTTAGATAAGATTGTCACGCCTCAAAATAGTTATAAAGTTAACCACCATGAGAAGTCAGAAATGATGCAGTGAATAACCCTGACAATTGTATTGTCGAATGAAAACGTGTGTGTGAACACATGAGATTCAGTGCAACATACAAAGAAAACACGGTTTCATTGGCAGTTTGTGTCAGTGCTTGTGTCTCAGCTGTAATGTGATTTCAGGACAGTCGATTGTCCCTCTAGCCGGCAAACATTAGGCCTTCCTTTTTCTCCTTCTCCCTGTCTTTTTCATTTATACACCCAAACACACATAAACCTTGTTCTTACCTCGGTCATGTGAATAAGGTAGAATCTCAGTTCTTCGGCATAATCTGCAAAACAAAATACATACAGATTAATTTTCTACCAAATACCAGCCATCTTTCTACCATTACATCTTATTTATTATGAATATGAGTTTTGCTAAAATACTTTTAATAATAAACTGCCTATACTACCTGAAAGACAATCACCCACAATTCATGGAAGTAGCACTCTGGTAGACAGGCCAATGGGAGAGGAGTCAGGATATATGGTTTTAATCGAGCAACTCCCCCCAAGACACACAAACACACACCTATATGCTGTATTGATGTTTACTTGTTTATTACACAGGCACACACACACACATACACACACACACACACACACACACACACACACACACACAAGTGAACACTGACCATGACTGACAACCTTGACTGATTTTCCAGATCAGAGTGAGGAGCAACAGGCCTTCAGGGGAACATTTAGAACGGTTCATTATGGCCCAGAAAGATGGAGGATGGACCATCCATTCAGCCCGACATTCATCTCCATTCCACCACCAATCTAGCCATCTATCATGTCTGTTTAATTAACACAGAGAGAACGACGACCAGAAACAATAACTTGCTTTCAATTGTTATACATGTACTTAGAACAGAGGTGTCAAACCAAGGGCCACATACAGCCCATTATGATCTCAAGCAGGCAGGATCAGTAAAACCATATTATAAAAACCTATAAAATAATGATAACTCCAAATCTGTCTCTTTGTATCAGTACAAAAAAGTAAAATGGCATTATGAAAATGTTTACATTTACAAACTATCCTTTCACAAAAAAATGTGAATAACAAGAAGAATCATGAACAACCTGAAATTTCTAATGATAAATACGTGGAACTTTAACAATATTATGTCTCTGCTAATTATTTACTCTTGTGCATTACAACTTACAGATCACAGTGGATCTACAAATACACAAAACATTTAGTCAACACTCAGTGACACACTTGACTGTTAATGTCTTCTGTGTAATATTTACTCCTCGGCCAACTTTAGGCCGAAGGAGTATAGTAATCATTTTGTCATTTTTCTGTCTGTCCATCCGTCTGTCTGTCCATTCAACAACGTAATCACATTATCTGAAGAATGTCTTGACCAGAATGTATCGACATATCACCAAAATTATACTGTGGATGTATCTTGGCATTGAGCAGAAGCTTACTGAGAATACATCACTTTGACCCACTTTTTAAAGTAAAGTCAAATGGCAACATGTCCTTTCAGTGACGTAATTGCATTATCTGAAGAATGTATTGAGATTACACTATAATTGGCCGAGGGGTATTAAAAGTGCGCTGTGGGTTGGATTGGACCCTTTGCTTAAGATGGTGTGTGTGTGTGTGTGTGTTGGGGGGGGGGGGGGGGGGGGGGGGGTTCAGGCTCAGGCTCAGGCTCCGGCTCTGTCCCCAGCTCTGGCCCATATGGCCCCGGCTTTGGCTCTGACCCTGGCAACGGCCCGGTCCCAGTCCTGGCCCCACCTCCGGCTATGGACCCGGCCCCAGCTCTGGCTCCGACCCCAGCTGAGGCTCCGGCTCCGTCCCTGTATGGCCCCGGCTCGGGCTCCAACGCCAGGTACTCCCCCGGCCCCAGCTCTGGCCCCAGCTGAGGCTCTGGTTCCGTCCCCAGCTCCGGCCCGTACGGCCTCTGACACCTGCTATGGCCCTGGCTCAGGCTCCGTCACTGGCTACAGCCCCAGCTGAGGCTCCAGCTCGTGGATCCATGCATACCTCATTCAGTCTCCTCCAACACCCCCGCTCTTACAGAACAGCCCCAGTTCATACCTATCTAGCTAACAATACATTTCCTAGTGATTTATGTTAGTGACAAAACAGTTTGCCAGTGAACTTTCCATCCGAATATAGCTACTATAGCCAAGCTCTGGCTTTGTTTCCTGTACAGTTGCTCCAAGCCTGTGAGAACACACGATTCATGCTCGAAGAGGGGTATGCACAGAGGGGGAGGGACAAATGGTAGTTGAGTTTGACAGACATATCACCGTTTAATCATTTCGAGTGGGTACTCAAAATGATTGGATGGTGTTTTTTCAGTCCTGTCTGTTCCACAGGTGACTAAAGTTTTTTTTATTTTTGTGTTAGAGCATTTAATTAATTGGTTGTAATTGGGATGTGAAGGGGATTTTAAGCAATATAGTAAAAAATGCTCCAGGAAAACATCTCGCACCCCACTCTTAAATTGATGTTTATGTATGATTTGTTCAATCTATTCAGTCTTGACACTGAAAATACACAATGTTGCAAAACAGTTCAACTCAACTATAAACATAACGTGCTGAGCACTTTTAATACTCCTTGGCCAAATATAGAGTAAGAGTCTGTTGAAAGTTGCTGCCCTGTAATTCATATTAGATTGTCTTGGTGTAAATGTAGTGCGGAAATCTCAATGCATTCTTCAGATAATGCGATTACATCGTTGAAAGGACGTGTCGCCATTTGACCTTGAAAAAGTAGGTCAAGGTGACCCATTTTCAATAGGCTTCTGCTCCATGCCAAGATGCAGCCACAGTATAAATTTGGTGCTTCAGATAATGCGATTACATTGCTTAATGGACGGACAGACAGACGGATGGACAGACAGACAGACAGATGACCAAACGATTACAATACCCCTTTGGCCCGAAGTTGGCCGAGGGGTAATAACCAAACTAACAAGCCTAAATAATTCCTGAAAACTTACTGAAGCAGTTACACACATATACAACACTTGGAGAGGTACACGGATGAACAATTAAGGTTTTAATCAACATATTCAGAAGTGATATTCACTATGTTTGTTGTTTCAAGGGTTTTAAGTAACTCATTGCTGTTGTTAGACATGCGTTAGCACATTCATAATGTAATGAATGAATATCCTCCTGGGGATCAATAAAGTTCATCTGTAGCTGTAACTGTAACTCAGATGAACATAACTTGACTTAGCAGGATCAGATAAGTTTGTTGTCCATCTTCTGCCTCTCCATATTAGACAGGCTTCCTCTCTGTCTGTTTTTAAAGCCCTTCTTAAAACCCATCTTTTCTCCTTGGCTTTTGAAACCATATGAGATGTTTGAAGGTACTATCTTTATTCTATATTTTTTATTTGGTAGTGGTTTATTGTTCTTATTTATCTATTTTATTTATTTGTTTATTTATTGATATTGTTGTTTTAAATTGTATGGCTTTTTAATCTATTCTTGTATTTTATTCTTTTTATTTGGGTTTTATTTATTCTTCTGTATAGCACTTTTTTTCTCGTTTTTGTACAGTTTCTATGTCTTTAAATCTACTCTGTATTTTATATTTCTATTTTGGTTTTAATTATTCTTCTGTACAGCACTTTGGACGACTGCAGTTGTTTTAAAGTGCTTTACAAATAAAGTTGGATTGGATTGGATCTTCATGTTAATAAAATAACAAATCAATACTAAAAACACACCATAGATATTATGCTCCTATAGAGATGGATGAGTTAACTGATGCTGACATTTTACAGACTATTAGTGTTGGCAGAATTCAGCTCCGCCAGCGGGCAATGGCTAATGTTGCACTTCTCCAGCAGAAACACTAATTTTTGAGAAAATAATAGTTCCAAGAACAAAACTCACACCTATAATCACAGATTTTTTGGGGTGAGTTTTATGTCCAGTTCCTGCCTGCTCATTTACTATTTTGGTTATTTGCAATAATTCATTCATATATTTGTTACTTTGCATTAGATGTGTATTCAAAAGTGATCCAGTTTTTAATTCAGTCAAAAATAGTTCCGTGTTGAACTTTTCATGGCAGCAGTAACATTTAATCAGCTATTAGTTTTTCAATCAGTATATTGACCCTTAAACCTGGTTTACATCTGTGCTCTTCTACATAAATGTCTTTGGAAAGAGCAGTTTGATAGTTTTTGAGTTTCTTACACTTCCAATCTATGTGCAATTTCAATGCCTCTATCTTACACTGAAGTAGTGACTAAAGCTGAAAAGATGAATCAATTAATCAACTCGAATCAATTAAAAAAATATTCAGTCACAATTTTTCCTGAACTGAGGCTTCATTTCCTTAATATTGCTGCTGCTAAACATTGGTTCCACTGTTGTGTTTCACATGGATGCTTACTGTGATGCATATGACGCCAGGATCAACACCATTGAATTATTGAATTGAAAAATCTTTAATGCCCCCAAAGGGCAATTTGATTTGCAACAGAAGTGTACAAATCTCACATATCACTAAAACAATCAATCTCACATGGTACAATAAATACAATAAATTCAATAAATACAGTAAATAAATAAATAAATAAATAAATAAGTCAGTCATCATAGTTAATGGTGCATTGTTCCCAACAGGTTCAGTTATGGACAGATGTTAAATTGTCACACTAAAAGGAAGCATAAGGTAATAAATATACCACTTTAAAACTAAATTTAAAATATCTAAACACAGACAAGTACAATACAAGTTTTGCAATACAGAATTAAAAATTATTAACCCATCAGTCAAAGTAAGCAAAAAATATATTAAAATACACTTGGCACTAAGATATATTTTAAAAATACAGCAGGGACAGGACTAGAACATTTCTAATGTTGACAGCTCCAATTATTAATGTACCAGTTTTTTAGGTGCATTTTGAAGTCATTATAAGATGACAGTTCTCTAATTGCCACCGGAATAGAATTCCACTCATATGCAGCTGTAACTGCAAATGAGGCCAGACCAAATGTACTTTTTCTCAGTGGAACTATGCATACCCCTCTGACTGCACTTCTTGTCGTACAGTATAAGGCTGTTCTTATGTTTACAAACTGTCTGAGTGGATATCAAAGATCCATTTACCTGCTTTTTTGGGGAAAAGAACTGTACGTAGACAGGGCAGGTCCATATACACATGCGTCTTGTATGGATTTGTAGAGAACTATAGACTTTGAACTGTACACTGTACATTTTCCTGGCAAGGAAACACTTTTTTAATACATTTATAGATATCTAATATCAAAAATATCAACTCTATGCAGTGCAAAAGTTCAGCATCTTTGCTGGTATTGACCATCAAAGAAAGAAGCCCGAATGAATGTCTAGGTTTTTTTTACCTTGGAACCCCATACCAATATGGTGGTGGTAATGACGCATGCGGAAAGGCTGAATGCGACATCTAGTGTATACATCTATGGATCAACACAAACAATATAGAGCGTAGCTCAGAAGAGATGAGGACAAAAAGGCAGAAAATGTCTATATGTTCACTTTTCTACATGGGAACCATCACTTACTCCTTTAAACTTTTAAACTTTCACACAAATTACAAATATTTGTATATTTATTTTTTTCAGTTGTATGTTAGTTCCATCTTAGGTTGTAAGTTGGTACTGTGTTGTAGACTGCAGTGCATATTGTTTGTAGATGTCAATGGACTTGTTTGTTGTTGTTTATGTCTATAAATATTTGTATATATACTTTTACTTTTATACCTAATATGAGGAGCAGTAGTCAGTAGTCAGTTTACATATAGTTATAGTAGATATTTGGCAGCACACCATTGCCAGCAGTTAATTAATGTTAATCAACTCCCATTGTAGATATAAATGACTCATTCAACAACAAAGGAAACAACTGTTATTTTTACATGATTATTTGGTAATAAAAACCTAATCTGAATAAAGTATTTGTTCCTGCAGTTAAATTACTCTATATCTATAAAATACTAAATAGTTTTATACTGTTGTTGTTATATATATATATATATATATATATATATATATATATATATATATATATATCCTTTTACTTTTATAACTTTAGTGGTTGTTGTATCAGCTGGTTCTGGAATAACAGACAAGTTATTTGTCCCATTCTTACTTTTTTTTGCCTATTCAAATAATCATTTAATCAAATTGAATCAAAGAAGAACATCAATAGATTAATCGATTACAAACATATTCGATTGCGGCAGTTCTGGAAGGTACAACAGTACCAGAGTTTGTCATTGATGTGTGTGCATCAGTGCTTCTACATAGGACGGACAGCAGAGGTCACTGTTGGATCTGGTTTCACTCTCAAAGCCCAGAAGAGCGTTGTCTTTAGGCTTTTTGATGAATTCAGGTGTTAAACAGGCTGCAGAGCGTATTCACACTATTTGCTGTGTAATAGGCTTAAGAGTCTGGCTCAGACCAGCTCTAATTGTAAAGTGTCATGGGATAACTTTTGTTATGCTGTGATGCTATATTAATAACATTTGATTCATTGCTTGATTCATAGAGGTGCAGCAGTCATCAGTATGCTTGATGTGGTGTCATTTAATATATTGTGTTAATATCTGAAATGAAAATCAGTGAAACAGGCCAAAGTATACCCCCAGGCCAGAATATACCCAGGTATAAAGTGGCCTAGGCCAGAATATACCTCCCTGAGCCATATTATACCCCCATGATATCAGTAGTGTTGAGTGAGATACACAAGATTTGCTTAATTTTTCAACATTTTATTTGGGTTTTGCTTTGTCATGCGAGTTAAAGGTAGGATAGGAGATGTTTTCCTGGAAATGCTCTAACACAAAAATAAAAAATTTTAGTCACCTGTGGAATGGACAGGACTGAAAAAACACCATCCAATCACTTTAACCGACGCATCAAAATGATTAAATAGTGATATGTCTATCTAACGCAAATGCCATTTGTCCCACCAAACTCTACGTGTACCCCTCTTTGTGCATGAATCGCTCGTTCTCAGAGGTTTGAAGCACAGAGCCAGAGCTTGGCTAGCTATATTAGCAAGCATATGAAATTAAAATACGGTAGACTCTTGTACATGAGGAACATTATGGCAGAAAAGGTGCCAACAAGGGGTTGAAAACGAAAAACTGTATTTGAGAAGGCTACTGCTGAGAAAAAGGCTTTAGGAGAGCGGAGCAAGGGCAGAGTGATGCCACGGTGGCCCTATTTTGACTTGATAGGTAAGATAACATTATGTCTTTATGATTTTTTGAGAGTATTCATTGGTTTCTGACATTATGTTGACATTTTAAAGGTCCCATATTATGCAAATCTCACTTTGTGAAAGTTTTCTTATAGTAGTGTGTGTTGCAGTAGCCTCATTATGAGGTTCGAATTTGAAAACTGTCTGTTTCCTCCCTGCCTTGCTACACCACATTTTGTGAAGATGCCTGCTCAAACGGCCGAGTTTGAGTTGGGTCCGCTTATGACGACATAAGCGGATTTAACTCCTCCCCCTGACTGTGCCCCCACCCTGCATGAAAAGGTGAGCCCCACCCTGGCAAAGTAACTCTTGGACAACAAACATGGCGAAGGCGAGACATGCAAGTTGTGGTGTTGTTGGCTGCACACACCAACACGAAAGTTTATTTTTGCTCCCCACTTACGAGCCTCTCCGAAAAAAGTGGCTGGATTATATCTTTGATGGTCATGTACCAAACAACATTCCCAAACGCTTGTATGTGTGTGCCCGGCATTTCACGGACGAGTGTTTTTCGAACATGGGCCCATACAGCTCCGGCTTAGCACAAAGACTCCGAATCAAGAAGGACGCAATACCAACGCTTCGTGACCCAAGTACAAGTGTGGGAGATGTAAGTTCTTATCATTTTTTTGTATCTTTACTGCATAACCCTACATTACGGATAAGCTGGTGGTTGTTGATGTGTACGTCTAACGTTAGCATGGCAGCTAACATAGCTCGGTTACTGCTGCTAACGTTTGCGTCCCCGTTAACATGCAAGAGCTGATAATATCAAGAGACATTCAACATAACTACTTTGAACACGGGCCTTTTGTGGTTGGCATCAGTATAGTTAGCATCAAGCTTGTTAGTAGCTGCCTGCATTAGTGGCGGCAGGCGTCTTTCCATGTCAGGTCCACGAACCCAACACAACACCGCCGTTTTCCGTCGGGGCTCAATCACGCCTCAAGGCAAAGAAAGCCAGTGTTTGGAAAGACGTTCTGTCTGAGACATGTGTATTGTAGACGTAGAACTACTGCGTCCCGACGAGCCATGGCTTCACAGTCAACATTAGCGCATAGTACCGCTACCGTAAGCCGCGTCCTCTCCCAGAGAGGGGAGGGGGAGTGGGCGTGGACAGATGCGTTCATTTGCATACCCGGAAGCAGGCCCAGAAACAGCCTGTTCTGAGGAGGGCTGGTGAGAGTGACTTTTTCGACCGCTGAAACTCCGAACAAAGGATGATTTTGGGTCGAACAAACTTAAATACTATGTTTTTGGGCTTCTGAGACCTATATGACGTGACTGAAAAATAGCATAATATGGGCCCTTTAACAAGTATCCAGCCAAGTTAGAGGATAAAACGAATTGGACGAACTGCTATGTTGGTAATGCTGTAGCAATTTTGTACCGGGCTAATGCTGCATTTTGTGGAGACGCACATATTTCCTGAAATGACTCTGTGTCTACAGAGCACTTTTTTTAAAACCACAAAGAAGAAGATCGGATGGGAAAAGCTGCGGCTTCGTGTGGACATGGCCTACCTGAATGCAAGGAATTGTGGTAGAGAGATGTAAACAAACTTGTTTTGTCACTAACATAAATCACTAGGAATGTAATGTTAGCCAGCTAGGTATGAATTGGGGCTGTTCCGCTGACAAACATAACAGCAAACTTTAGTGGGCTGCTAGCCTGACATCAGTCTTACTACAATCAGCTGTTCTAACTAGCCCGAGATAACTTGACAAGTGAAAAGTCCAACTTCTAATCTAATGTACTGATAAATATATTTTACAATACAAAACAATAATCATATTCATTGTTTAGGTTCATTCTGATGTTGTCAGGTATTTTCTTACCTGTGAATGAGCCATGAGAAAAAGTTAGTGAAGGTTAGCAATGGGCTCTATGCACAACCCCACTACTTCCTGAACTTCAGGTGGGTCCTTTATTTCCTGTCTTTCATTATTGGACACACTGATTAGTCCAGGTGTGCTTAATTAATCAGTAGTCACAACAAGAAGCAGCAGACACACCTGGATTAATCAGTCTGTCCAATAATGAAAGACAGGAAATAAAGGACCCACCTGAAGTTCAGGAAGTAGTGGGGCTGTGCATAGAGCCCATTGACGTTGCACTGCACTCGTGAACCATTGGGAAAAAGCATTGCGTGATCCGGTACTCTGGAGGCGTGGCTTCGGAGGAAGTCTAAAGAAAGGAGAGGGTGCTCGCTGCGGAACCATCTAGGTTTCAGTGACGCCCATTGAACCAGGTTCAATCCCTCCCCCGGTTCAGTCCACAGATTTGGTCACGCCCACTGATAGACTTCCAGAGAGCCAGCATGCTCAGAGCAGCGGTAGATTCAATAATCAAGAGGCTGTGTTGGTGAACATACTAACTCTGCCTTTCGCTACTGAAGTGTGTTTATCTTTTAAAAACTAAAAAACAAAAAAAAAATGGTTGCGCCCTGCAGACTGCAAAGGCCATTGCACTTGATTCATGTCATTTTCATATTCATCAAACAGTTCACCAAGCCCTCTGGGCAACACGGTGGTGCAGTGAATAGCACTCGTGCCTCACAGCAAGAAGGTCCTGGGTTCAATTCCAACATCAGTCGATGGGGGTGGGACCTTTCTATGTGGAGTTTGCATGTTCTCTCCGGGTACTCTGGCTTCCTCCCACCATCCAAAGACATGTACTGATAGGTTAATTGGTTAATCTAAATTGCCCATAGGTGTGAATGTGAGAGTGATTGTTTGTCTCTACATATCAGCCCTGTGATGAACTGGCGACTCATAAAGGGTGTACCCTGCCTTTGCCCGTAAGTAGCTGGGATAGGCTCCAAGCGAACCCTGTGACCCTAGAGAGGATAAAGCGGGTTCAGATAATGAATGAGTTCACCAACCCCTTGTGCCTTATGAACGGGGTCTTGGAGGAGACCACTCAGGTTATGATGATGAGGAACAATTATGCCACAAGATGCAAGGTTACAAAATTGCTTAACTTGTCATTTCTCTTTCACAGTGATGGTGACAAAGTATTTGTCCTGCTCCACTAGAGAACATGAAATAAAACACATAACACTCAAGGAGGGACTCCATCACTAAACACCTACTTCATACATTAATACACACTACACTATCTCACTGTGTGATGAATAAAGCGTACATCATTATAACTATCAACACGTGACAGTGCTGAGAGCCATAGGTGACTAACGTCCTTTAACACTGTGGATTATATGATTTTGGTCTGCAAAATGTGCATACACAATAATCCCATGTGAACAGTTAACAGACTAGGAATCCATACACTTCCATATATTTAACTGGGTAACTTGGGCCAGATGTTATAACAGTAATTAATGTGATATGATTTGAATTAATTCACTAACAGCCTGGATCACCATCTTTCACAAATAGCCTATATCTTAATACAGGTATGGTGCCGTAGATGTACAAACTAGAGGGCACTCCCTGAAATGCTGTTTCAGAACTGGTGGGCGTGGCTGACTCTGGTGGTGGGTGGGGCTGACTCTGGTACAGCTCCACCCTTCTGGTACAGCTTCACCTTTTTGGTTCTGCAGAGAGCAACAGTTGTAGAGGAAAGGGGTTTGGACTTTTGAATTGTGTATTTTCAAAATGTAGCTGGCTCAAACCATTTTTCCAGGATCTCCTTACCTACCTTTAGTGAGAAAGCTGACTGACTTAAAACCTTAAAACTCTAATTTACTTTTATTACTTCAACCAGAAAAACCTTAATCAGTAAAAAAATATGAGACTTCCACAAAGATCAAAGATTATGACCACACATCTCAGTAGTGTGTACACACTACACATCTTCAAAGTTAAACACAGATAACAACAGAATAGAATAGAATAGAATAGAATAGAATAGAATAGAATAGAATAGAATAGAATAGAATAGAATAGAATAGAATAGAATAGAATATATTTAATGTCGCAAATAACAAGTACAGTGAAATTAAAAGTGCCATTCAATCTCTGCTTCATATTAAAAAAAAACAAAGAAAAAATAATAATTAAAAAAAAAAAAACAGCAAAACAATCATGCTTGTTTTCAAGGTCATGCACCCAGGTGGGAGCATTATGAAAGAAAGATGAAAGATGTGTCTGGCCCAGGACAGAGTATATCCCTGGGAATAACCTGTATTAGACCAAACTATACCCCCAGGGTGTAAAATAGCCCAGGCCAGACTGTACCCGTCCAGGCCAGAATATGACCCTCCAGGCCAGGAGGGGTATAGTCTGGCCTGGGCCATTTTATGCCCTGGGGGTATAGTTTGGCCTCGTAAAGTTTATCCCCGGGTATACTCTGGCCTGGGCCAAACTATCAAAATGACAGACTGGACTGGGGGTATACTTTGGCCTGTTACACCGGGTCAGAGATACACATTAACACACAGTCTTTTATAACACCCCCACCTGAGTGCATGATCTTGAAAACAAGCATAATTTGGATGATTTTTTTTATTTATTTGTTTGTTTTTTTATATGATGTACAGATTGGATGGCTTTTTTAATCTCATTGTACTCGTTACAATGAGATTAAAGATATTGTGTTGTATTCTATTCTATTCTATGTTGTTATCAGTGTTTAACTTTGAGCATTTATATTGTAGGGAGGACTCACTAGTCTTAGAACTTAAAGTTTCAGGATGTTATATATTTTATGAACAGCCAAATTAACTGAACATTATGTTACAATTGCTTTATATTGTTTTGTTTTTTAATGTGCTTTTATTTGAATGTGTTCAGACAATTTAGAAGTGTGGTCATAATCTTTGATCTTTGTGGAAGTCTAATATTTTTTTACTGATTAAGGTTTTTCTGGTAGAAGTAATAAAAGTACATCAGTTTTAAGATTTAATTCAGTCAGGTTTCTCACTTAACTCACATGACAAAGCTGAACCCAAATAAAATGTTAAAAAATTAAGTAATTCTTGTGTATATCACTCAACACTGGTGATATCATTGGGGTATAATCTGGTCCAGGGGGGTATATTCTGGGCTAGGCTGTTTTATACCTGGGTATATTTCAGTCGGGGGTATAATGTGGCCTGTTACACTGGGACTTTCGGTTGCAGGTGGTTGAGTGTGTGTTCAACTTCACTCTCAGTGTTTCAGTGTTTCCCACGCTCTTCAGGATAGTATGGGGGTGACAGGAAGACAGGAAAGCCCCCATTCTGGACTACACTTTATCATTACATGCACACACACACACATGCACAGCACACACACCCTCGCTGAAACAAACACAATCCCCGGTGCCTCTTTCCTGAATGACGCTGCTGAACCAAAAAAACAATGACAGGCAGCAGGGTGGAGGTGTATGTGTGTGTCCTCTTATGAAACACACAGAGACACACAAACTCCACTCCTGAATCCCCACCCTGGTGAATTCTGATTGTTTGGGTGAAGGGTGGAGGCCAGAAGTGGTCAAGACGAGGCCAACACTGTCTGTGGTGGTGGGGGGTGGGGTGCAGCTCAACCTCATGAATCCGAGTCATTTTTGACTGTTTCATGCAACAATACAGCAGCTGTAAACTGATGATGATGATGATCTTATTTTGGTTGTAAATGTGTAATTAATAGCCTGTCCATCAGATTGTTGTTACTCGCTGGTCTGACTGCAGCCAATATTCTTATAGCTGTGTCAAAACTTCAAGTGTGATTAATGTGAGGAAGCAGCCATGTGAAAAACTGCCCTAAATGACATCATATATAAGACAACACTAAACTACTACTATAGTGAAGGAAATGAGAAAGTCTTAACACTACCTTTCTGCCTTTGATGGTAAATTTGAGTTTTTTGTTTGTGTTTTCCTGACATTTTAATCAGTTTGATGGCAAAAACGAGGCTGTCATGATATTTGAGTTTATGAGTAATTGCCATTTAAGTCATTGTGACTGACGATATTATTAACTACTCTGTTAACTTTATACCAGTGCTATTGAATCAGTCACATAAGAGTTTAATTCTAAATATACAACTTGTGAAGATGAGGAGGTATTTATTGACACTCAATAGAATATAAAAATTATACATTAGTTTGTCTTTTCTTAACCCTTAAAGACAGATAACTATTTTTGTGACAACTTCCAAATGATTTTTTTGTCTGTCTCAAGTGTTTTATCACCCTTTATTATAATATTATCCTTTGCATTTTGCCTTTTTCCATGAAAGTGATGTATTTACCTATATTTAATTTACTGGCCATGTAGATGTTCATAAAAGCTCAGAGGAAATTCAAAGGTTACCATATCAAATTAAAAAAAAAAAAATGTGGGAAAAGTGACTTTTCAACTAAATATATCAATAACTGAACATAAACCAAGTATCTCCATCCACTGTCATGTATCCAACTCCATGGGTTTTACTGGTGAATCAACTGTAGATGACAGTGTTTCCATGTTCACTACGGAGCCTCTGAACATCCAAATGGGCCATATCTGATGACCATGAAAAATGACAAACTGCGTTTTATACCAATTATTTACTATCTATTAATAGGATTAGTGGATCAACAGGTATTACACATTTTACATCAGTAGCTGGTTTTGGTCGGCGGTGGATGTTTGGGTCTTTATGGGTTAATAAAAGTGACCAGTGAAGCTGAATGCACTGACCAAAAGTACAACATTAAAATAAACCACTGCAGAGTTAGTTCTCCACTGAACCCATAGCAGAGAAGGAATAGGGTGCAACTTTTAGGTTCTACAAATTGTTTTTATACAGGTCAACAGAGACAGTTAACACAAGTACAGTATGTAAAATAATCATAATTATCTCAAATGACTGCTACATGAAGATGATGCTAGTTGTGACTGCAACTTGCAACTTCTAGCAACTTTCAGGACAGACAATAACTACTGTCCTTACTGAGGAGTTGGAAACACTGGTAATAGCCTACTGTATCTGTCTCAAAGGTACAACATGTAAACTGCACAATCTTGTGTTGGCATCTGTGCTGTGCTGGAACAGTCAGTCTTCAGTCAAACTATAGGTGGCGATTTGGGGTCTGATCAAAATGAACCATGGTTCAGTTTATTCATTGTTTGAAAATATTTTTTGGATGTGTTAGATTTGTTGCAATAGTTACACAAAGTTGAACAAGAATATCGTCACCAATAAACAAAGGTGGGTGTCCGTAAACTGGGTGTATTTGGTAGTACCAAAGTAAACAAGCAGATCAAGGTATATGGAAAAAACACAATGTTTTTGGTAATAATCAAAGTATATTGTCCTTTCAAAAGGAAAAGGTGGTGCAGCAGATTAACAACATGCCTACGCCCATCTACAAACCAGACAGCATTGCAGCACATCCAGATAACAGCAGGATATGGGTATGACACAAAAGAATGTTATATCTGGCCCAAAAGTTGAAGCGTTAAAGCAAAAGTGATCAAATATATATATGGGGGGGCTTAGATGCATAAGTGGGTCAAAAATGACCCAGTGAGGTTGTTTTCTTGCACTGTCTTTGTAATGAAAAGTTATTATTATTTCATATTTCAGGTATTTCTCAAAAACAAAAAAAAAACGTGTTGTTTTAGACATCAAGCAATTTAAATTTTTAACTAACCTTTTATTGATTTTATGAAATTGCAGTTTTTGTATTACTACTCCAAGCTTCCATGGATGGGTCAAAATGACCTGCATTCATTTCCAGTGGAATTTCTTATGAAGCTTTGATTCATTCAACAGCGAAACCAAAGGACTCACTCACTCACTCACTCACTCACTGAAGCATGAAGTCATTCTTTTGTGGACAAAATATAATACAAAGGATTATTTTTAACATGACAAAATGACATAAGTGGCATGAAATACATTGATTTTAACACAGGTCATTTTTGACCCACTCATGGAGGAGTGGAGAGTCTGGATGCTCATGCATCTAAGGGTTAAATATGGACTCTCGCTCCAACTGTTTCGACTGAGACTACAGACCCGGCCCCGTCTCTGCCCACCTCTCAGATATTTACACTGAGACCCTTTTATTTGACTTTTCTTGGACCCTGACTATGTTATTCTCTTTGTATGGCTACAGGAGGTGGCTGTTTACATCTAGGTGAAATAAAAAGACAAAGCAACAGGAACTGGCGCAGCCTTCCTCTAAATATCCTCATGTTAAGCTCAACTGTTTATATCTGTGGAATCAGAGTATTCCGTGTTTATTTCTAGCTGTGTAATGTGGGTATGCCAGTGTTACAATTCCCTTTTTTATTCTCTGTTGAACTATAAAAGAGTGAACATGGTTTCAAAGATATGCAATGTAATGATCAATCAAGTTATATAACAGCTATGTAGTTTTCATTGATATCTCTGTCAATGACTGGAGTAGAAAACATTTATATAGCCTATATGCCAAATGCACTATTCATACTACATTTATTACAACTACAACTGCACTCATTACTGAACATAACACCAGTACATCCTGCACATTTTTATTGATACAAGACATGTTATTGTGTGTATTTTTTGATTTTTTAACTTGACTGATTTTAATTTTTTATTCTTAACGGCTTTTATAATTGCTTTCTGTGTTTGTAATTCTGGGCACTTTATAGAGCATAAAAATGAAATGTCATTGCACTGTACAGTTGTATTTCTGCAATGACAATAGAGCTTATTATATTCTATCTTGATATGATTAAAAACACAACAGGCTTTGGTTACAAAGTCCAGTCAGAGTTGGTTGTCACAGTCAATTTAAAAATTATCATTCACTATTATAGAAAACTGAAAATCACAGTCATTATCTGCATTAATTAACTTGTCAGTCCATTCTTTTATTTTGTTAAAGACAGGGTTGCACACAGTTTGATGACTGGTTGTGTTTACATACCATCCTGTAGTCGCAACTGTCGGAGGTACAGCGGACTCTGAAGGACGTTACACCTGCCTGGTTCATCTTCACGAGTCACCAGCATCAGGTCATTGTAGACAAACACTGTAACCTAAAAAACAGAGGGAGCAAAGATAAAGAACAGCAGGTGAGGAAGAGGCGATCAAACAAACAATGAGAAAAAATATAAAACACATCACATCTGAAGTTTCACCATCTCAAAACAGACTTCACACATTCACATACATGTGTCCAAGGCTTGAACAGTCTCACCTCTGGTCCTAAGAGAGGAAATGTGGTTTGCACATACATCAACACCCTCCTGCATGTTGCACTGCAAGCTAATCTACCAACCACGTACAATAAGATGATATATACAGCATGTATATGATTAAGAATTATGTTCTTGCATATACACTGAATGTATAGATTTGAATTCATTATTCACTAGTCTAAACTTTTTTTTTTCTCAAATGATCTTATGCACTCATTGTAGATTGACTGATTGTATAATTTCTGTCTATAATGTACATATTGGTCCTGTCAAACCTCTGTCCATGTGAGTGTTGCTGTAATATTGGATTTTTTTTGGGGACAATTCTAAAACATTTATTAACAGTTTATAATTGGATTGGTAATTTAGTTGCAAACACTTCACAACTCATAAATAAGCCATTACAATACACTAAAAAAGGAACAATAGTGACTTAATGTTTGCATGAGCTTTATTCATCTCCAGCATCTGCCTTTGAAATTCATTTAATTACAGCTATTTAACATCATAAGCATATCTTAACACTAAAAGTATTTCATTTTGCAGTGTCAAACTGACTGACTGATGCCAGCATACAAAATGTCTGAGACAGCTCACAGCATTTAAGTACAGCCAAAGCATGTCATTTAGCTGTTCATTAGTTTTATTATTATTATTTATTACTATTTGTTTATATATATTTATATTCATTTAAATTTTTTTATAGTTTATGTCTTACCATCTAATTAATTTTGTTGTGTGCTGGACTCTGTGTCTCTGGAAACAAGAGACGTTTGAAAAAGAACATGAAATTACTTTGTTATGATATGCTTTGTCAAGTTCACAGTTTTACCAAGTCAGTAATCTTGCATTTTCTCATGTCTGACCCCTCAGGCTCCTGTAGTTCCACATCTTTTGTCCAAATATAGTCGCAAGCCAACATGATGACTAAATCTCAAACTACTGGCTTCAAAAAAGGCACTTCAGAAATCATCTCTAATTATATACAGTCTATGCTCTTCAGTATAAGATGCTTAACTAGACCATGACTTCCTGTTTCGGTTTCACCACTATTCATGTCCTTTATGAGACTAGAAGCAGAAAAGTGAGACATTTACAGATTTTGACAAATTCTTTAACCCCAGACACATTAGATACCAAATATCTCTGGCAGGAGGCTGTGCTGCATCCAGGCACAAACATCATTCCAAACAGAAAAACAGCTTCTACCCAGATGCAGTCAGACTGCTGAACTGCTCCACCCTCCATATTCTGACCACTTTGCACCTTAACAACAGGTCAAGATGCTGCTACAGTACAGTCACTTTATATCCACTGATAAACTGTTGCTGCTGTAAATGTTGCTGCTGTACATGTACCACCACCTTAAGCTGTTGCTGCTGCTGTTTATTGTACAATATTGTACATATTCAGAGGTGTATTTTATTTATTTTAGTGGTGTCTATGGGGGTTTTTATTCTATTCTATTTTGCTCTTATCTAATTTTCTGTATTTTTATTTATTATTTTTTCCTATTGATTCATGCTGTATAAACCGAGACCTGGGTACATGCACATTTCCCACAAGCCACATATGATCTGAACATTCTGATGTTAAAATATTTACAAGACTAGCCGATCAGGTAAAAATGGATTTTGTTGGAGGCCTGTCTTTGTCTCAGCAACAAACTGACAGGATCTCATCTCAAGGATGTAAAACTGGCAAGAAATGTGAAATAATTGTGTTGAAATAATCTTACTAATAAAAAAAAGACTCATCGGAACACACCCACTTGTGAGACATGAAGTGAGCAGTTTCACTAGTGAAATAAATAGATGAACTTTGACACTCACAGTATCACAGTAGCAGTAGATATGAATATGGTATCTAGGTTCATTGTTATTTCTTACAACTGTTTATTGACATACAAAATGGATTCATAAAGAAAGAAATATTGTTTATTCACAACTTATAGACTGTTTAGAATAAGAACAACTTCACAAATGACAGTTTATATTTATTTTATCAATAGGCTGTAAAGTCACTAATTGTTTTATGGAAATAAACCAATAAAGATACATTTAACCTTTACCAAGTGATTTGTCACCAAATATTATATTATCTTTTGAATTTTGGCAGTGTAAATCATGTATTTTCCAATATTTAATTTACTGAGTATGTAAATGTTCATTAAAGCTCAGAGTAAATTCAAAGGTTACTCTATCAAAACAGAGAAAATTTAAGAAAACACAACATTTTCAGCCAGATATATCATTAATTCTACATAAAAACAAGCATCTACGACCACTGACATTTGTCAAACTGTATAGGTTTTATTGCTGAACCAATTATGCAGAAGATAATTGAGTTTCCATGTTCACAACAGAGATTATGAATGCATCTGAAAAAGAGAAACTGCATTTGAACTGAATTATTTCACTGTGTTGGTAGGATTAGGGAATCAAAAGTTATTAAACATTTTAGATCAGCAGATGTTTTAAGGGTTAATAATCATCGACTGATGCAATTTATTATGTTTTGACTAGGGATGCACAATAACTATCGGCACAGATAATTATCGGTCCGTAAAAATTATGTCATTCAGAGCATTTTTATGTTAAAATTTTCACTGATAAATAGAGCCCATAATAATAAATGTAAATTGCTTAGATTTCACGCATTTCACCAGTGCACAGTGCATGTTGTTGCCTTGCCAACCACCTTAAAAACCAAGAAGAACAGGAGGTCTGGATCAGTACATAGTAAGTAAAAGGGTTTTCAGGTACTTACTCTCTGCTACATCTGCAAGACAAAGAGGAAGATGGCTGCTGTTTTGGTCGGGCAGCAGCAGAAGAGGAGGGACATTCTAAAACGCTTAACGTAAAAAAAGCTTAATGTAGCTTAATGCCTGAGAACAGTGATCAATCATCTCTAAAGTTCATGTGGACATTGTCATGCCCACTTTTACCCCTACAGAAATCATGACAACCCCAATTTTATGGATGTTGTCCACAATAAGCCTTTTCCTCTCCATAGGCGCACATTATAGAGAAAAAGCTTAATGTAGCTTAATGTCTGAAAACAGCAGTCTATCATCACCAAATTATGAATGTTTAAAGAAATAGTAAGTAAGTGAAAACCCCTGGTCAATTGTTCATTTCAAGCAGCCATAAGCTTTTGGTGCTGTAGAAGCCTTTATTTTTATTAGCTGAATTTTACCACTGACTTGAAATAATAATAAAAGAATTTGATGAATGGGAACTATTGTTGTTTGTTATAAATATCAGTTAAGAGAAGCAGGAAGTTACCGGTTATCTGTATCGGTTGCAAAAAACAGTTATCGTGCATCCCTAGTTTTGACCTTCTTGTAGTGTTTCAACTTTTCATACTCTCATGACACTGTATTCACATTTTCTCTGATTTCAGATTATTTAATAATGTAACAAACTGGTGGAAAATTGCCTGAATATGAGGAACTTCTGTAAAAATGTAACAAATGCATGCAGTCTTAACTTGATTAAAACATTCCACAAACACACACACACACACACACACACACACACAAACTTAACGCAGAGTTATGAAACCCGCTATGACTGCCCTTGGCTGGTTGTTTTTTACATTGGTTAGATGAAAGTGTCAAGTCAGTTCAATGCAAAAATAAAAGCAAGAAACAAAGCACAAGGACGGAAAACATTGCCCAAACGCATGCATAATGGTCACTTAAATTAATGTGTGCTTCCATGCCAGATAACACATATAGTTTCATTTATGTAGTACAGAGGGGACTGTTTCAAGACAATGCTTTTGCTGCAGTGGCTTCCTCTGCACAGTGAGATAGCAGAGGGTGTATTTGTGATGTAGCCAGTATGTGGTTAGAGCATGTGTGAGTGTGTGTGAATTAGCATTTAGGTTTGAGTGGGTGGAAGAGGATGCAAGTACAAGGACAAGGGAGATGAAAAACAACTTTCATACAGAGAAACAAACGCACATTCACAAACGCTGCACACACATTGGAACATTTGTTGACAGTGATTCTCTCTGTTGCTTTGTCTGACATTGTTGTTTTTCTTTCACTCCAGCAATAATTACATCAAACCCCGACAAGCCTAAAAGCCATACAAATAATTCTGATTTAAAAAAAAAAAAAAAAAAAAACCTCAGTAACTCCTTTAAGCATATAGATACTAAGCACTAGTGAAAACATTTTCCCTGATGGTTTTACGTGTGACAAAAATGACAGTATTTTCTTTTTGTTTTTCTCTGAATTTATTTTGCTCACATATATAGTCACTGTGTTGATTTATTCACTAAAAGTCCATTTTGTCCTGCATCAGATCTGTGTTGTGCATATTAATAAAATTAAAGTTAGTGTGAATAATAGGATTTTTGTGTTTGCCTCAAGGCCAGACTTGTACAACTCTGGTGAGTAAAGCTGGAACAACACAAAGTGGTCATTAAAAACAGCCTGAATAAAGTGTCACAGCAGAGAGAAACTCCCTCCTGACAAACACTGGCTGTTAAATATTTGTTTTATGACTGACCCCAGAGAGAGCCCAGAATTACCTTCCATTTCAACAGTTGCTGCACTTCACTGCACCACACAGAAAAGATTATCTGGCAGAGTCGATTAAAGCGCTAAATCCCGGAACAGTTTTATTTTTTCTGTTCTTTTTTGACATACAATCTGCACAGACTTAACCCTGATGTGTCAGCCTGTATTCCTGCATTCACAGCAATGATTCACACAATATAAGCATCATATCTGCCTGTGGGTTTTTCACACCGACACACTGACAAATAATTTTCGCCATGTAAATACCAGTAAACAAATGTGATTAAGAGAAGGTAATGTGAGAGGCTAGCGTGACCCAAAGTTTCATCGCATTTCTAAATGAATGGTACTATCACAACTGAGATGAGATGAAATAAAATAAGACTTTATTCATCCCACTGTGGGGAAATTGCAATATGATCTAAAGTGGGTCGAACCGGTAAAATAATCATCCCGATAACCTAACTAAATTATTCTCTTTTTTGTGTGACAGAAGAATTGCATTTGTTTTTCATTAAACATTTCAGGTTGTCCATATTCGTTCAGGTTATTCACATTTAATTGTGAAAGGATAGTTTGTAAATGTAAATATTTTCATAATCCAATTTGAAATTAAAATACTTTGATTTTAGCTTGGTAATTATGCTGTTACTTGATATCACATTGATCTGTATGTGACCCCTGAACTAAAACAAGTTCACCACCCTTGACCGTTAATATCTTCAGTGTATTTTTTGCAATTTGCAAATTCATCCTATGGGACAGATTGGAATCTTTGGTGGGCTGAAAGGTTTAGATTGGAACCTTTGGTCCATGGGCCATACGTTTGACACCCATGCTATAGACTGATTTTAAATTACAGGTGTTGAAATACCTCAAATAATAATGACTAAAAGGTGACAGAACCAACAAGTAGAAAGAGCTGAGCTTTTTCCAACCAAATGAACATAAAGCACAACACAAGGTTTCACCACATACGACAAGGCTGAAACTTTGAGTATCAGTATTGTGACATTATTGTGAAAAAAATATTGTAGAATAAATGTATACCTTTCATGCAGTGTCTTGTGTTGATTTTATTGGAAAAATTGTGTAGTTTCAGAATATAACATCAAAAAAATATGTATCACTTGTCCTTGTGTGACTTTTTGCATGACGTTTGCTGAAAAGTGGGCAAAAATTACCCTTTTTCAGTGACAAATAATTTGAAAACCCATATTAATCCTGTTGCTGCTTGCAAATTTTCATTGAACTTGCTTACTTTTAACCTTAAAAGAAGAGCTTATGGTATGCCCTTTTGAATGAGTATCAGTTTCAGTGGTTTCAGTTCAAAGTCAACGACGTCATATCAGCCAGTTCCTTAGAAGACGTCCTGCAGCAATTTTGTTTGGATTTTTTTGGCTTCTAGGCAAGAATTTGACTTATAATTCTTTATGAAGAGATAATGTTATCATAAATCTGTATGTATTCTACACCATTCTCTTTCTTTTTCTGTTGTGAATAAAGCATTACCCGACAATTAAGTATCTTCTAATATTAGATAAGTAAAATCATTACTTTCACTAACCCTACCCCCATCAGTTTTTAGTTTGTGAAAAAAATACATACCATTGTAAAAAAAAAAAAAAAAAAAAAAACTTGCATTCATTCAATTTTCAATATCTAGCCTCCAAAATTTAATCAATCATGCCCACCAACATGGGCTACAATTAGTTTAGATCAAGTTGAGATCAAGTTTTTTTTTACAACCAAATTTTTATATTCATTTTTGAAACTGCCCACCAATTTGTTAGATTTTGACTTGCTCTGTCAATGATGAAGCCAATTTAAGCAGCCAGAATCACTTTAGGAAGGCTTCTATTTATCAGTTTATAGTTAAACTAATAAAACAGTTCTTACACGTTATGGAGTAATGCCTAACATGTGTGTGTGTGTGTGTGTGTGTGTGTGTGTGTGTGTGTATATATATATATATATATATATATATATATATATATATATATATATATATATATATGTATATATATATATATATATATATATATATATTTTTTTTTTTTTTTTTTTTTTTCAAATTAAATTATATAATTTCAAATTAACTGAATAGGGTTAAGATACCAAGACAAAAGCCATCCAGGGGTGGAGGAAGGAAGGCCTCCTGGGGAGTATTCAAAGCTCACAGATGAAGAGAAGAAAGGATGTTATGTTTGATTTTTGACAGAAATTAAATGGTTAAATCAAGAAGTGCACAGGTGAAATGTCATGTTTTTTTGTTTCAACCTTGTGTCAATAAAGGCTCAGTGATTTGAAAACCACAAAATATTTTGCATAAATGATTTCAGATTCAGATACCTGAGAAAATTTGACCCTAAACTGATATACTTTCAGTCCTTAATCAAGAACTTGAATTTTTGCCCTTAATGTCACTAAAATGCAACTCAAACCTTGAACCTTGTCATACTAATAAGATGATACCCCCCGACCACGAAAACATGGACGAATGGAGCCACATGTCAACTTCATTAAGATAAGATAAGATCAGATCAGATCAGATCAGATAAGATCAGATCAGATAAGATAAAAGATATAAGATAAGACACATGTCGCGTTTCCACTATGTGGAACCGACTCGACTCGGGTACCAGGTCCTATTCCTGGAGACCGTTTCCATTACAGGATACTACAGACTTTACAGTAACTGGACATCATAGCGATGCGATGCGTTACTTCCGTGTCATCTGCTCAGAGAGCTGCTGATAAACTCGCTCGTTGCGTGTCGTCTTGTCAAGCTCACGCTGAATTTTCACATCTGACCTTCCTCGACAAACCATGGTGTAGTTTTGCGGGCTGTCATCATGTAGATTAACCTACCGCTATATTTACTGTAAACTTCCGCATCTCTTTTTTGTAAAACGGCGGGTCACAGAGACAACTCTCTGACCAATCAGTGGTCTGCAGTGTTTACACGTCACCTTTTAGTATCTGGTCCCCAGTCCTGGAACCTCGGTGGAGGTGATACCAACAAACTAGTACCGGATAACAGATTCCAGGCCCTTTTTACCTCCACCAAGGAGGTTATGTTTTTGCCGGCGTTGGTTTGTTTGTCTGTTTGTCTGTCTGTCTATGTGCAAGATAACTCAAAAAGTTATAGACGGATTTGGATGAAAATTTCAGGAAATGTTGATACTGGCACAAAGACCAAATGATTAAATTTTGGTGGTGATCGGAGGTGGGGTGGGGGGGCACTGATCTGCCTTGACGGAGGTCTGTGCTCTCCGAGTGCTTTTCTAGTTCGTAACGGAAACGCAAAAAGGCCGAGTGGAGTCAAGCCGATACCAAGTAGTGAAAACGCAGCAATACTTTATTGATCCCCCAAGGGGGAAATTCAAATGTACAGCAGCACAAGAAAATATGCATCCAACACAATAAGAAAAATAAAAAAAGATTTAAAAAAAATTTGTTAAAAAAAAAAAAAAAAAAGAAATGTTAAAGTGACTAAAAGTGACAAGAATAGCAATAATATTGATAATTGATAAATAAGAAGTGTGCAGTAGGTGACTTTTATAAAACACTGAGACTTACCTTAAGAGAGTGGTGCTGGCTCTCATGCAGTATCATCTCCTCTGATATGATGAGGTTTCGGCTGCACAGATCAAGAGGCTGTGCATGAAAAAAGACAGAAAGGTTTAAGAGATCAACTTTAGCTGAAATATCACTGACATATTTGTCAATATTTAATTACATCAGTTTCTGCTTTATTAGCAATGCAAAATGGTAAAATAGGAGGAAAAAAGTAAAGCAGTACCAAATCCATTTTGTCTTCCAAATCCAAAAACACTAAGAAATAGTAAACAGCAATGTCTTTTCTACGGTGGGAAACACCAGTGATTTTGTGAAGACAGAAGGCAGATCTCACTTGAGCCTGTGAGTGTGGTCTAAGAATGACACATGAGAGCGGGGGACTTCCTCTTTGGCAGCGGGTATGATAATAAGGCTACTTCAACGGGTCTGTGTGTCATTTGCATATGTTACTGTGTGAGTTAGGGTTGGGGTGAGTATGTCGTATTTAAATCACCAGGAAATACCACCAGAATCATCAAAAGAGTAAGACTACATGGTTAAAATGAGTTCAAAATGCATCTTAAAAACTGATACATTAATAAGTGGAGCTGCCAATATTAGAAATGTCTCTGTCATGTCTCTGTTGTATTTTTAAACCCATAAAGACCCAAACAGCCACTGGCAACCAAGAGCATCGACTTATCTAAACTGTTTAATACCTGTTAATCCTATCAATCCATGTAAATAATGGGTGTAAAATACAATTATCCATATTTTCATGATCATCAGATATGACCCATCTGGATGTTCAGAGGTTCTGTAGTGAACGTGGAAACACCGTCATCTTCTACAACATTGATTCACCAGTAAAACCCATGGAGTTGGATCAATGACAGTGGACATAGACAGTTGTTTTTTTGTTTAGTTATTGATATCTTTGCTAAAAAAAACTCTTTTTCTTTGCAGTTTTCTCTATTTTGATATAACTTTTGAATTAACTCTGAACTTTCATGACCATCTAAATTAAATATAGGAAATAAAATATAGCAAAATACACGATATACAGTGATAAATGCCAAATATAGAGGATAATACTAAAATAAATGGTGATAAATCACTTAAGAAAGGGTAAACAGCAAGAAAAAGTTATTTGGGAACTGACACAGAAGTAGCAATGGGTCTTTATGGGTTAATGTCTAAATGCCAAGTGTATCTTAATAATTTTTTACTTACTCTGATTTGTCTGTCACTGATTATTATGTCAAATATGTATTGCAAAACTTGTAGTGTACTCTACAAAAGTAGAAATAAGTAGTTCAATGTAGTGAATATAATTCCTACTTCAATTTTTTCCCAAATAGTCAGGAAGCAAACTGATTTATGTCAAATAATAATTTTTGAATGCACTAAAAATACAAAAACCAAGACAATCTCTTATAATTTAAAAATGACTTTATTAATTATGGCGTGTCTCGATGAACCTCACTGAGCTACAACACCTTTCAGCCTGCTGGCCTTCATCAGGAGGACAAACTGGTCTCATTCCATAATGGGCTCTATGCACAGCCCCACTACTTCCTGAACTTCAGGTGGGTCCTTTATTTCCTGTCTTTCATTATTGGACACACTGATTAATCCAGGTGTGCCTAATTAATCAACAGTCATAACAAGAAGCAGCAGACACACATGGATTAATCAGTGTGTCCAATAATGAAAGACAGGAAATAAGGGACCCACCTGAAGTTCAGGAAGTTGTGGGGCTGTGCATAGAGCCCATTAATAAAGGCACTGTGAAATTATAAGAGAGTGCCTTGGTTTTTGTATTTTTTGTACATTGACAGTCCATTCACCAAAGAGCACCCCTTTAACCATTTTTCATTACTATTTTTCATTACTGCCTGGATGTCCATGAGGCGTTCCTCTTTACAGTTTGCTCAAGCATAATTTTTAATTCCAATATAATGCTGTAATGATGTAACCTAAGCATTAAGTATTTCACCTCCTTTGTACTGGTTATTGTGTCATGACTCATTACAGCAGAAAATACACAGGTGTATGCCTTAAATTCACACTGACAATAATTCTATATGCTCTATGTGAAAAAAAAGACACATCACACCTACAGCTTACAGAATGTCTTATTATTGATTTGAAAATTGAAATCATGATAAAATGTTCTTGTCAGCTGTTGTAAATAATCATCATGACAAATGTCAAATCATTATTTCTTTTAAGTTTTTTTTTTGTTTTGTTTTTTTTTTAAAAACTATTCTGCAGGTGATACACTGATGTTTTTTTCAACCGAATTTGATGTTTCAGGTAACCCTAAGCCTAATATTAACCCTTCATTACACAAAGGAATAACAGACATGAGCAAAATGAGGTGAGATGCCATCATTTTCCAATCTCTGTTTTCCCTGAACACACAGATACACTCAAATTTAAACTTTGGAAAGTGTTTTAGAATCTCTGTATGTAAGACCCACCCAAAATATCATTTATGTGTGAACATGAGGTTGAATAGGAGAGAAAAATAACTGTTTTGTCATTACTGTTTTGTATCCCAGCCCTGTTACTGACAAAATACCTGATTTCAATATGTCCCAGTACTTCTGTCCACAGTGTATTTTGCTTCCTTCACATCTCTGTTGAGAATTGTACAGTATTAAGGAAGCACATAAGATGCTTATGAGCTAAAGAGGGACAAAAAAGGAGTTTCAGTCTGTGGTGATGGAGGTCAGTTTACTGTAAGTCTGACAGTCAAATGAAGTTTGTGCCATAAGAGCATTTCAACTCAATGTCTCACTTGCATGACAGTGAAAGGGGAAAGGGGAAGGAAATAAATAAATAAGATTTTAAAAGTTAGGTAGGAGCTAAAAAAGCTATTTACAATTACAAAAATACACACATCAACATGCATAGGCCTACCTGCACAAAGATGGGAAATATAAGGATCTTGGGTGCCACTTTGACATATCCGTAGTTGCCATGTGGTGTGTGTGAGCGTACGATGGTGCAGTTCTGGTAATTGGCAAAATTGGCATTCTGCTGTTGGTAGTTGGGTGCAGCAGAGTTAGTGGAGGTGGATGCCGTCTTTGTGGATTTGGAGTTGTTGGACCGCCGTAGAAAGCCAGTGCGACTGGACAGACCACCACCGCTGGTTGTACCTCCAGAAAAACCACCACCTCCTCCACCTCCCTGTGGCTGTGGAACAGAAGCCTGCCTTCTAGGGTATAACCTGGCTGCTGGAGAGGAAAAAGCAGGTGAGGGCAAAAAAGCAGATACTCTACATACACACACAAACTACAGCTATGATAAAGTCAAGTGACAAGTTTTGGAAAGTGAAACACTAAAGCGTTTTCAAAGTAAAATCTACAGGTATGAACAGACTGATGATCACCGGTCCACAGTCCCCTCATTAAACAAAATAAATATGGAAGGATCATTTAAGCTCCAAAGAATGAATTGCTTAGTTTAGGTTGTGTTTGCTTTATAGGTCTCCACACTAGTCAGTGTTTAAAGCGGATAAATATGATGATAAAAGGGTAACTTTCACCATCATTCAACACATAAACCACTATGTAACTGTACGCTGCTCATTACAGTTAAAGGTCAAATCGCTAGAAGATGATTTTACCGATGACCATCTAAAGCTGCCTTCCCCAGACTCTACCAAAAATGGTTCACAGACCCTTTCTTATTGTTTCATGTTCTGAGTGAGACATAAAAATGCATCAATATATGGATTCATTTTCCTAATTCCTGTGTTGGAATGCACTCGCTGTATGTGCTGAAGTACTTCAAATGTGACATATTAACTCTATTCTTCTCCTCCATGACATTTTTGAGGCAAATACTTTCACCTTTTACTTTTTCTGATCACAGATTTATTTGATGCTTAGTTACTGGTATTTTTATTGTATAAAAACATGTTATTGGCAACAAGCTGTATGCTCTGATGTACCCACTGGCACAAAAGGATCTAAGACTGACTCCAAAATAGGTGTACTACCTGAAATGTATTTCATGCCCATACTGAAATTTGGAAATGGAAATGGTAACTCCTTTTCAATATACACTGAATTCTGATGTAACAGAGATTTAACTCCTGTGATGATGATCAGCTGACTAAAGCCACATGTATGGTACAACAGGAAGTACTGATGAGAAGACTGAATCATTCCTCTGTCTTGAAAAATGTCAGAACCTTCTACTTCTCCTGTTTTCTTAGAGCGACATGTAACAGAATACACATCACCACCTACTGGTGACACAATACAACCTAAGTCATTCATTTCTAATAATTTTATGGAAATGCACATGATTTGCATTTTTGTTTTCATGATGTTTCACAAAAGCAAACTTCTAATTTGTTAGCCATTTTCTGGAAATGCAGATATTTACAATCTTCTGCATTACAATACTCTTACAAGTATGCATTAATGGTAAAATATGACTAAAAATCTCATAATGTTCTATAATAACATGTCGGAAAGAGACATTCTACTACTACTACTACTACTACTACTACTACTACATTCTCCTACTGGCTTAGTATGTAAACAAATGGACTGCTTGTGACGGAGTCAACATCAAAATTGTTCATCGTGAGGGAAGAGATTCAGGTGCGTAATCATGGAAAGACTTATGGATTCATGATACTTAGGCTATGACTTGGGTTTTACAGATTTGATGAAAAATTGGTGGCAAAAGTCACACGCAGCCTTAAGGATCTGAATACTTTTTGCTGTCTTTTTTGCTTCACTGATCTGTTCATCTAAGGAGTAAAAATACTTAATAATCATAATGAGCATAATGAATTTTCATGAGACACCAAATTTCACTTTTGGGCCTTAAGCAAAAAAAAAAAAGGTCTGGGGACCCCTGAACCTGACTATTTCGGCAGCGTACTTCAATTTTAAGCTATTCCATTGTGCCAAATGTTAAGTGGATTTAATCTACCAATTAGAAACAACAATGACCTTAACTATAAGTCAGACATTTAATGAACGCTGGGCTCCATCCAACATCATAAAGACACCACTGCCAACTTACACAAAGGATGTCAGACAGAACACCATCACACCACTGACATCATTAACACATAGTACTGCACATCTTACCTAAGGTTGCCTGGTTATCTTGGTAAACAGGCCTCAAGATCTGAAAACAAAATCATATAAGACGACATTACTTTAAATAGCCAGTAGCCTTGTAGCAGCACAATTTAATATTTGCTGCTTTTTAACTGCACCACATAAATGTTGTATTGATACTTGAAATACTACTCTTAGTCGTTCAATATGCGATCATTTCATCTGAGGGAATCAAATGAAAAAGGTTTGTAAAAAAAAAAAGCTTTTGTCTGAGAAGGACATTACCAGCTTTCTCCCATTACAATGAATTTAGTTTCTAGTCTAGCATCATCTTGGCCTGTCTGGACCAAGCCAGCGATGGTTTCAACCTGTCACGACAAATTAGCATCACCTAAGGGGATATGCATAGAAAGCCTTCAGCACTTTACATGTTCAATATGTCAGGATACACTAGACTTAGAGGTGTCTTCAACATGTCAGTGGTAGGTTTCTTATGCTGTCTTATGAGGGTAGTTTTATAAGTTCATTGTCTGTGAACCGGAGTATTATGGCAGTGTGATATGTCACCAACATGACCCATTTCCACAGGGCTTTGGGTATATTTAGCTTGCCAAGACCACAACAAAATCTTCCTAAAAACCACCTCCTTTCTTTGCAGGGGACACAAATTGTGCTGTTTGAAGGGTATTGCATGACACTGGCTGCCACATACTGTACCTTTACCCTTTTCCAGAAGCAACTAGAAAACTCTACCCTCTGAATGCCTTGTTACTGTTTCTTATTTCAATGGTATTTTTTTTGTTTTTGTTCAGAGCTGCACATTTTGCCATGACCTAACATATCCTTAACTGAACCTATGAGGTGTTGAGATGAAAATTCACACAAAGACTCAGACATGACACACAGCTACAGGAAACACACACACACACACATACGCACGCACACACACACTCACTAGGAAACAACTGGACAGCAGAAGACAGGTTGTCAGAATGTTATGGGAAACTTAAGCAACTAAGAAGAGGCTGTAACCTGAATCCAGATAATCTTTAGAAGAACAAACTAATGCTGACATGCTTTATGGTCAGGTGGTTTAAAAAGGTTAGTATCCAATGTTTGCCAGGGTGTTAGCTGAGGAATTCAGTTCAGCCTTTTGGATTTAAGGACTTTATTATGTTTTTATGATGAGCTTTTCCCCCATACAACCATTGTACATGTTATCTTGGATTTTATGCCATGGATCAGTCATAGAGTATGTGTATTTGTATTAAAATAGGCATGAAGAATCTTTGTTCATTGTTTATATTTTAAGTGCTTCTTTTTACATTTACATTTATTTTACATTTATATAAATACTGGCACAGAGATAATGAATCTTTTGTATATTTGTAAAATAAATGTCAGATATGCATGGTATTTTCTAATAAACTGTGCATAAAAGAATTACTATCATAGATTCATATAGTACAACCAGAAAATGTATTATTTCACTGTTAACATTCAAAGTCTATACTGAACTATATGAAGTGCGTGGTGTGTTTAGAACATGTCTTGAGCTCAGTTCAGACCAAACGCTCATGATAAGATGAGTCGGAAATGTACATTCTGAAAACGTGATAGTTTTACACTAATGCACCAAGACCAGACAATGTATGATTTCCACAGCTACAACTCTCTTTACTTATGCTCTGCCAGTTTCCATCTTTTCAAGATTTGTTCATAGCTGAATGGCATTTGAGTGTTGACAGTGATTGTGAGTTAATTGCTACAGTTGTATTTCTAGTATAAAAAAAAAAAAGTTGGTGCTGCCTCTAATAAGTAGAAAAAACTCTAAGAATCGAGACATAATTTAACCAGGAGAGCAGCTGATGAGAACTGTATGCTTCTGAGGGCTAGGTGATGAAACTGTCTCAAAAAAGGATTCTAATCGAATTTACACTAATAATATTGATACACTTCAGACATGTTGTCTCAACATGGACAGATCTAACACTCTTAATGTAACACCTGCGACACATTAGGGTAGATTTTATGTCTCTTTTTTTTTTTTTTTTTTTTTTTTTTTTTTTTACATTTTTTTGGCATCCGCAGACTGGATGCTAAATTCCATTTAACTTCATAGGCCACAAACACTGGTTAACCCTCAAAGACCCAAACAACTGCCAGCAACCAAAAGCATCTACTGATCTAAAATGTTTAATACCTGTTGATCCACTAATCCTATCAATACATGTAAATAATTGGTTTTCCATCTTTCATGGTCATCAGATATGACTCATTAGGACATTCAGAGGCTCCGTAGTGAACATGGAAACACTGTCATCTTCTACAACACTGATTCACTGGTAAAAATCAATGGAGTTTGATCAACGACAGTGGTTGTAGATGCTTCTTTTAATGTTTAGTTACTGATATATTTTGCAAAAAAGTCCCTTTTTCTTCAGTTTTTCCTGTTTTGATATAATAACCTTCGAATTTACAACGAGCTTTTACAAACATCTACATGATCAGTAAATTAAATATAGGAAAATACCTGATTTTGTGAAAAATGCAAAATGCAAAGGATAATATAATAAATGGTGATAAATCACTTGGGAAAGACAAAAAAAGTTGTGGGTCTTTAAGGGTTAAAATAGTTAAGTTAACTTTCCATCATTATTTTTGTGTAATAACAGCTGTTCTATGTATTTAAACAAAGGATGACAATGCTTCCTGTGTTAATATAGAGTTTAGCCCATGACCTCTAACATTTACAGGGTAGGCCTACTCTTCAAACTGGCAAATCACCAAGCCATACGTTATGATAAACATTAATATTGATCAATATGGAACATAATAATAATAATACACTGTGATCATATTACTTGCAATATCTCTCTCTGCCCTACAACAAGCCAGTGATTTCAGTCCCAAGTAACATTATCAGTCACTTGTTTCAACTTGAGATTGATCAGTTCACACCACTGTAACTTTTCAACAGCACCTTAAATCAGACTCATCTCATTGTGAATCTTTGCTCTGAACTGGGCTTTGAAGCACAAATCAGTGAAAGAACAGGAACCCAAGTGACCCACATGTGTATTTTTCAGTCCTTCTATCTACCAGCACCAGGGATGAAAGGTAAGGACACATATCTAGGATGGGCCACCATATGACCCTGATGAAGATGAGGAGGACGAAGAAGTTGATGAAGATGGATCCCACCACCAGTCTGCGGTACCTGGCTTCCAGGGTTGATGGGGGCCAGGATGATATAGTTGTCCCCGTTGGATGCCTTCACCCTGGTTCCTTTCAGTGTGGCGGTGTGAGGGTGGTGGAGGAGACGGGGTTTCCCATCCAGCTCCTCAGATGAACCTCCCTGGGCGCCCCACGCCAGGGTCCCTACGCTTACACCGCTACTATTTCCGGCTTCTGAGCCATTGACCAGCAGCCTGCGGGCGGCAGCGGTGCGGTGGTGGGCTGGGAGGGGTGGCACCGCTGGGGGGGTTTTACTGGCAGTAACATCTGGTACACGTCTGCGAGTAGGAGGTGAGGGGGCGTCGTAGTTGGAGGTGGAAGGTTTGTAGGTGGGTCGGTGGATGAGGCCCTCAAAATTAGGTTTGGCTGAAGGGCCTGTGCGCCACACCACCACTGTGATTTCATTGGCGCTGTTTCTGCAAAGTAAAAGACAGATGACAAATAAATGAATGGGAAAAACATCGCAAAGTTACAAATCACTGCTGCATCATGAGTACAAATTGGACTCACTGGTACAATTATTAGAGCATCCTAATAAAATGCAAAAACACAGACTTACTATTTTAGTAAATTCATTGGAATACGATGGGAGCCACAGCTTTTTGGGGAAGCATGTAGTGGCCATTGGCAGTATTACACTTTAAAGGTCCATTTATACACGCATACATATACAGAATGAGCGTTCTGTCCATCCTCTGCTTTCATTTTGTCTGTATTTCCATCCATCCTCTGGGAGGTTGCAGATGCCAGCCCAAATGGAGGAAAGGAGCAGTACCACTGGAAATCATGGGGGGAGTGTTGAGATTTGGAGAGAATAATTTCCCTGATGCAACTTTTCAAAAAGGAACTGTGTGAGTTGGTGAAAAACTACCAATATTTATTAATTATTTAACCTCTATTTAACCTGGAAATCCCTTGAGATTAAAATCTCTTTTTCGAGGGAGACCTGGCCAAGACAGCACACCATTACGAAGTTGCAGAAATTGTAAAATGAAACACGTTAAAAACAGACAAAGGACAACAGACACATACAACAAAATCCAGCTTAGGAAAAGCAATTGCGCTTTTCAGTAACACGGTTTTGTCTTTTTTTATCAGAGCGTTGAACTCTCCCAGGGAGACCAAATCATTAAGCTGTAATGTGTTCTGAAGATTGTTCCATGACCATGGCGCAAAATAAGAGAAAGCTGCTCTACCAAGTTCTGTGCAAATCCTGGGTACCTGGTAGAGCAGCCTTCTAGTGAAACGAATGTTATAACAGCTGTGTGTGAGTGATAGTAGATTACATAAAAATGAAGGGAGTTTGCCCAGTATGGCTTTGTACATAAAGATATACCAATGCTGCTTTCATATTTACGATAACAAATATTCTCAATGTCAACATTACTAATACCTCCTGTCATCATCATGTTTGTAATTATTGACTTGAACCTTTTTCTTCTTCTTCTCTAAAAAATACTTCTCTTCTTCTTGGTATTTGGTCAGTATGTTAATTCAGAGTGGTGCCCTCTAGTGGATTGATTGCAGTTCCACCACAATGGACACATGAAAGTGTAAAGGCAGTGACGCTTGACAATGTTTGAAATGGATGCAATTATTTCCGTACATAAAGTCAGCACAAATGGGCCTTAACATACTAGCTGTAGTCTTTGCCCCTTGAAAGGTAATAAATTGTCTTTGCTGCTCAGTGTAATATCCCGTCGTGTGGGGAATTATAGTCAGTACCTGATAGCATGTGCTAAATCCACACACTTCCACTGCTCCACTGGCTGACCGTTCAGCTGCAGGAGGGTATCCAACTGCTGCAGACCTGCCTGATCTGCTGGACCTCCTATTAGAAGGAAGACAGGTAAAAAATCAGACCGTTACTCCCTCGTAGGTGTTTGTAGATTAAGCTTGGTTTATCAGAGTGCTCATTTTTGGCCATCTTTGCTTTCTTTAGCAAGTTATGTTTGGATTCTATTTTTAATCCCCACAGGGACAGGAAGAGATGATAAGCTCAAGATTCATCTTGTTCAAATAGATGGAAATAATTGACTACGTGCTCCAAACCGGTCAGAATAGTAACTCTCAAACCTATAGACAAACCATAGAAAAGGTCCAATTAAACTTAGTAAATGGCTAATGGTGTAAATCTATTGATACCAAATGATACCTTCATTGTGAAATTGAAGTTGAATTTACATTAAAATAACATCACTTACAGTATGACAGTTTATGTCAGATATCCTTCAATAACCTGGTAGGTGAAATTTCAAATGTATGAAGTTATAATTTTGAGTGTTAGCTGGGTTTCCCTCAAGAAGTATTTCACATTTTAAGACAATGTGAATGTTTGCACTTTTTTCCACCTACTACTGTTTGGAGGACATATCATATCATCATATATAACACTGATTCAGATTGGTCAAAGCCTTTGTCTGAAATTTGATATAACAACAGTGTGGGGCAGGACAAATCTAAGAATCAATCAATCAATCAATCAATCAATCAGTAAAGCCATGAAAAATATTGAAAGTCAGAAAATGTTTGACTTTATTAAAGGGAGTAATGGCTGAATTCAAATTTGAAGTAAAATATGTTTAAGTATCACTGGATCATTGAACATCAAATCATTAAATCTGGGACTACATATGAAGCCAACCACAAAAACTCTATGCAATTCTATAAACAATTATTCTTTTTAGAGCTATTATTTCCCTTCTGGGTCATTACTTCCTGTTAAGAAGCCCAAGTATCCTATCAGTGCACATTACTCTGCTACACCAATTACCAGCAGTAAAGATTTGTTGTTGTTGTTGTTGTTATGACTATTATTACTGTTATCACTTTATTATAACTTTTATCCTGTGATTAGATAGATAGATAGATAGATAGATAGATAGATAGATAGATAGATAGATAGATAGATAGATAGATAGATAGATAGATAGATAGATAGATAGATAGATAGATAGATAGATAGATAGATAGATAGATAGATAGATAGATAGATAGATAGATAGATAGATAGATAGATAGATAGATAGATAGAATATACATACAACATAATTAGCTATTTATTATTATTATTATTAGTAGTAGTAGTAGTAGTAGTAGTAGTAGTAGTATTTGTAGTTGTAGTAGTAGTAGTTTATTATTACCACTTGCTACTTGTTGTTTCTACTAGTACTTCATAATGTGCATTGGCTGTATTTTTTTCTATACTGTTTTTTTCATTTTTAGAGTAACTGTTTGGCTATTTTCTTGTGGTATTTCTTGTGTGTATGTCTTGTATATTTCCTAATGTCTAATCTAATCTAATGTAATTGATCTAATCTAATCAATTAGTTGGCCAGAATACGGTGGTGAAAATTTCAACATGTGAACTCAAATGTGCCTGTTATTCAAACAAATCCAGTGTTGTATGGAACTTGCCTGGATCCACAGCCTGAACCCTCACGGGGGAATCTGAGCAGATGGTGAAGCCGTATCCATCCTTTCCTCGAAGGATGGTCACCTTCAGAAAACACACACACAAGAAAGAGTCATTCTGGGAAATTAACACACTACAGTAGAACCTCTCACTTTTCTCCAATACCTGAGGAAGCAGAGGCAGTATATCGGCAAAATAATCAACTTCCTTCCTAAGGGGTGATTAAAAAGCTTTGTATTCTTCTACTTCCTATTAAAAGTGTCCTGACAGCAGTTTCCCGCTGAACCCAATTAGGCGAGAAAAACAAGTCTGAGAGATGAAACAGACTCTCATTGTATAACTGACAGAAAATTGAAAATACCGAATCAAGTAAAGCTGCACATACATCTTTATTTTCTATGACAGCATACAGTAGAAACATATGGGTCATTCATTTAATGTTAAACAGTAAGTGGAAAGACAAGCCTGTTTCAGCTTGAAGTCATTTTAACATTCATAAGATCACCAGCTAAACATTTTAGGGTTATGCTTGAGCCATATTTAAACTGATGTAGTTTGAGTGTTGTGAGTGTTTAAGATGCATATTAAGCACAAGAACTAGAAGATGTTGTCTTCAAAATAAAGTCTATGGGAGATTTGACACCTACGCTGACTGGTCTAGGATTTCGGGCATCCAGGCTTCCCAGTTTAATCCAGACCAAACTGGCAGGAGAGAAATATGCCCTGGACTACAGGAGTGGGACAAACAGTCTGTCTTAGGTGTGTTTGGTTCATTGTTATTAACCATCAGATGCACATACATATAAATAATGATGGTAGGATACATTAATCCACTCTCAAAATTGCAGTGTGAAAACTAACTAGACTGGATGTAAAGATTTTGCAGCAAAAAAGTGATGTTTTATTTTGTTACAACCTATTATTTGTGTGAACCAGATGTCATGTAACAACAGCAATGATAGAGCCGGACCTTTGGATTTCAGTCGCACTTGAGTATGAAGGACAAAAATAAGAAAGAAAATGAAGTGGATGATGCACGGAGCAGCATCTCCAAACAACTACACAATGAGGATAGTGAAGAGTTTCAGGCTACAGAAAGGGAAATACTTTGCACTTTTGTGTCATTTCGTCACACCCCAGTGGTTAAAAGCCTTTTTGACTTCTTCTGTTACAACTCTAACACTGAGTCTTTTTACGTGCACACAAAATACTCAGATCATCCGGAGTCGCCAGATTATTTAAGTGATCATGTAAACAGCATAATCTGATATATTTTATCAGATAACAGCAGTAATCTGATTATGACAAATCAGATTAACACACCTGGATTTCTCCCCAATACTTTGATGTCTTCCTACATTTAAAAAACAGAAGTTACGCTGTCAAACATGAGCAGAAGACAATAACAGGAAGTTTGATTCTACCATCACTATGTACTCCGAAAGAAATCCGATAATGGACTGGAGCGTCTAAACCAGGGTTTTTCAAACGCATGTAAATGCTTTAGATCTAGTTATTGCAATCATCCGACTACTCCCAGCTATTGGTCAAGTAAACAGGCTCACTGACTCTAACCCTAGGTTTTAGTTCCATGAAAAGAGTGGATGTTAAAAGGTTCAAGTATGTTGTATTATTAGTGCTAAAAATACATGTATGCACACTTTTCTAGATTGGGCAGGCACTAATCAAATCCAATTAGGTTTGTCCAAGTGTTTTATTATTCTAAAATACTGTATAACAAAGCCAGTATTCAGCTGCTCAAATACACATGATTCACATACGTATACTGTATACAAACAGAGATATTGCTGACGGACTTTTCCCCAATGCATGGCTTTCACTTTGACTTCCGTTTCATCAGACACTCCGTACCTATCCCCGAAAGCCTGAGCCAAAGTCAACAAAGTTTCATCAAAAACATCTCACTTTCCATCTCATCTGCTGACAACTGGGGGCCCAAAACACACAGACCGTCCCCTGCCTGTCCTTCTACCTGTCTCTGTCTTTTTGTAATGCAACAGGGGAAAGTTACATATTTGTGGATGAATAGAAAACTTGACCCATGAGCAAGATTCAGCAACTGAGATGCAGCAAACAGGGTGATTATTGAGGGGCCTGAAGCCAGTGATGACCCAAAAATGTTGAGTATGATCGTAGCTTCTCATAGTTCAGTCATTTTATGTGGCCCATGTCACACTGTTTGGAGTCACAATTGTTTCACCATACTTCACTTCCCTGAAGTCACCTCAAACATTTTTAACTTTATGCGAGACTGAAAATCTTCATGCTACAATATCACCAAAGAGGTTATACTGTATGTTGAGGCTGCTGCATGATAAGGGCACTGACTTTCATCATCTGAGCTTAGAAAGATACACAAGAAGCTGCTCTTCATTCTTATTCATGGCTGCAACCAGCACAAACAGAGGCAAATATGCTAAATTTGTTCCCTGCTGTGTATACATATTTTCTTATGAGTGCAGACAGATTATAAATAATCATCCTGAAGTCAGCCGAGGGAAAGAAAAAAAATAACTCTAGCTTATGGGAGAAAAAAAAAATTAAAAATAAAAGACAAAGATGCTGAGATTAAAAAAGATGAATTAAAGTAGTGGTAGCAGGAGCCAGCAAGAAAAGTGGCTCAGACAAAACAGATGACAAAGACAAATGAAGGAACAGACAGTATGAAACATTTTACAGAAATTAAAGATGTCAAAACATTTTGAAGGACTAGCCTGCAATTTAATGAAAGAAAAATGAAAGTAAATATAGCAAAGTCCCAACTGTAACTTTTTTCTTTCAAAGCTATGGATGATGTTTGCTTTAGGAGGAACTCTCAGAGCTGCCTGGTTTGGACCAATTCATCCACAACCCAGCGACTTCTTTTTTACAGCTTTAATTCAATTTATAAGCAGAATGGACTTGGTTTCTTGCCTCTTTTCCCAATTCGGACTGAACGTTTGGGGGATATCTCTTAAACTGCAACACAAAGCAAGAGACAAAGTTGGGAATCATGTCATAAATCAGTGTGATTCTCTGGTTAACTTGATACATTGTCGGTGCATCAATCACAAGATATATTATTGAAAATAAATGAAGATAAATGAATTGGAAAAGTTCCCAGAATGCATTAAATATTTAAACAGTATGAGCATGAAGTTATTGATGAATTAATAATTTAATCAAGGGAAAGTGAACTGACTCAACTATAAGCACAACATGAAGCTTAAAACATAGTTGAAGCTGTAGAATGTGATTACATTATTATATTAGAGCCATTATTCAAATCATCTGAGTTAATTTTACCCACTTCTATGGACTGTTTTCAGGCAAAATCTACTCTGTAAAACACAGAAGCTTGGTGTGGCTGCTTTCTGAAAAGTAAAGCTGAAACAATTAATTGATTAACCCACTGAAATTGATTAAAAAAATGATTTGATTACAATTTTCCTGAATCGAAGCTTTGCTTCCTTAATTTCCCTCCCGTTAAACTGCCAGTTTTCACACAGACGCTTACTCTGACGCCAGGATCAAGACAAATTGTATGTTAATTCCATCTTTAGTTGTTAGTAAGTTGGATCCAAATAATATAATATAATATAATATAATATAATATAATATAATATAATATAATATAATATAATATATATAATACATAATATAATATGTATAATTAATATAATATATATAATTACAATATAATATAGTTTGTAATGTCAATTGACTTTTGTTGTTTATATCTATAAATATTTTTTATACTTTTATACTATTGTTGTTGTTAAGTGTATAGATATGTTTTATATATCCTTTTACTTTCATATTTTTTGTGGTTGTTGTTTCAGCTGGTTCTGAAAGTTATTCGTCATTTTCAGACATGTATTTTTCACATTTTTACATTTTTTCACCTTCTCAAACAATACTTTATTCTAATCAAATCAAAGAAAAGAATCAATAGATTAATTGATTACAAAAATAATCAATAGCTGCAGCTCTACTGAGAAGTGTGAAACAGCGTCAGGTTATTGGTCTTTACATTTCTTTTTTTTAATTTGGACTGAGATGAGAGATCTGCAGAAGGAAAGAGTGCATTTTCATATTCTGGTGTTTTTTGTTTCTCCTGATTTTATCTCCTCCATCTTTAACCAAAGGAATCCATTTAGCTCATGTGTACGTAGTATGTGTTCATGCATGTGTGAGGTTGTTCCATGTGCACCCTTGTGCTATGATCTGGTTAGACATGAGCAGAAATGCTACTGATCTCCATCCTACCAGACAGCACATATCTTATCTGCCTGCCCACACACAAGACCAAGAAATGCATTAATGGCTGACAGGTGCATGTAAACTCTATTCCCATGTAATTGTGCATGTAGCATAATCAAACATGATCTAAACACGTAGCACGCATGTTACACAGCCTTAACATACACACACAGCACTTATGTCAAAGCGTTTTTTCTTCTTCCTTGGTAAAACTATGTTATCTGGGTCAGTATGTTCAGTGACTGGGGTGTCACACCGCCCACGACCATGTATGACTCATGTGTCATGCCATATTGAAGTCTTGAAGGCAAACTTTGACTAGTATTCTGAAGCTGTAATAGCACCATTTTTATGCTGATCTGATCATAAGATTGTATTCATTTAGTCTGTTCCAAATTGATGTTTTCTATGTAATCTCATGTAATATATAAGAAGTGGCATCAGTTTATACCATAGCAGATCTCTGGGTCCTTGTGTCTACTCCTTCCCTTCAGATATCAGATAAATAATGTAGAGAGTTGGTTCTCCACTTGAAAAATAGTCCCATTCTTTAAATAGCCTAGACAGACTTACAGCAAATTAGTCTTTTCTGAATGTGATGGAAGCACAGTTAAAAATGCTTCTTCTGTACAGTATTGGGAAAAAAAATGATCACCCATGTTTCCAGCAAATAGGAGCATCTGTATGCAACATGGATGATTATATAGTCCATTGCTTGTAAATTAAATATAAAAGGACTTTGACTCTTTCCGTTCATGCTCCTGGTACCTTACTTACAACCTTATACTGTTTTCTTCAGCTTCACCCCCCACCCACCCACCCCCATCTTGCCCCCTCCCATCGACTTTCTCTCAGACACACCTGAGGCAGTCTACATCCAATGCAGAGGTGGCACAGTCCATGGATTGTGTGAATCACACCTCCACCTCCTCCTCCTGCTGCTGCTCTGGTTCCAGGGTTCAGGTCTGCAGACAGAACACACACACTGTGCCGCTGACTTTCCACAGGGCCGGACCCTCTGCAGCCCGAGTACCTCCACAGCCTCCTTCGTGCGGCCGAGTGGGCAATCCTGGGGCTGTGCTCCTGCAACGGTGTAGACTTAAGGGTGTTGTGGATCATTTTCACTGTAACAGCTGTCCAAAGCACGAGTGGATTTAGTCTGGGAGTGACTGAAATGTCCAATTTAAAGGTGACAGTCCAGCAGAGGTGGCTCTAAATAACAATAATGAGTCACCTTGGTAGAAAACAAAATCTTTGAAAGGTTTTTTTTTTTTTTTCTTTCAGCTTAACTGGCCTTGAGTGCGTCTCATTTTGTCTTGGTAACAGCCTCTTTCTGCCACTGACCTCCAGCTGCACCCTATTCCATTCCAAGGACTGTTAATAATGACTACAGGCATCAATGCACTTTCCCGCATGCAACTTTTTTAAAATTCTGTACTCCTCATTTTTTCTGGCCTCTTGCGTCCTTCTTGATTTTCTTTAAAGCTCACATAGGTTGTTTCCTTCTTCCATTCAGCTCCTCCAGTTCCATCAGACACTGACGGGCTTTTCGTTCCGTGTCTCCCCGTGTACAGCGGTGGTCTTTCTCCCCAGTTTGGAGCCTGACTTCAGCTGTGTGAGAGTGTGTGTGCTGTTCTGCGGCGTCATGTAGGCGAGACTGGCGCTGGCCGGGCCTGCTCAGGCCACACTGTCGCTCCTGGCAGGGGCGCTCATGGGAACTCTTCAACAGCAGAAGAATAGGAGGAAGTGCCTCCCACCGCCACCTCTTCCACACACACATACACACACATGCACTTGTGCATACTTCGCCACACCGCAGCCAGGACAGCTTTGTGTGTCTGCCCCCGATAAGACCAGTTTGCTTCCTGAGTCCACACTATAAGGCTGTGAAAGGTGCTACAGCTCTCAGTCTGCAGAAAACATATACAGTGGTGACTTATGTCGGTAGCAAAAGTGAAGCAGAAAAGTGGAATTTGAAACCTTTGGCAGATGGCAGAACGAAAACCTAAAAGCTTGAAATGAAACCATGTGAAATGACAGGCAGTGTTATGAAGGTTTTGTTCTCAACAAAAAGAATGACAGAGGTATTGTTTGGACAAAGACTTCCCTCAGTCAGACTTCACACCTCATCAGGCCCTTTCCACCTTAGCTCCCATGCTACCCAGTCTCCGTCCAGACATTATGCTTGTTTATTATGATTTCAACTTCCATATTTCCTCTGCTTTTCCTTTCAGCTGCTCCCCCTCCCACTTATCCCCCAACCACACAGTACGGAAATTCACAGGTCTGCAAACCCGGACAACCCCCCCTCCTCCTCTTCCACCTCTCCTCTTCCACTTATCCAAACATTACTTGTATTTTTGTTTTCCAATATACAGTATGTATGCCTGGGAAAGAGGTGGTAATCTGTGAAACAACAACAGATTCCTCTGCAGCAGCACGGGGAAAAAGCCAGTTAATTTATGGCTATAACTGTGGCCAATCTAACCCCTAACAACCCTATGAATTCCCAGCCTGCTTCTTTACCTATTTATCGTTGGATTTCTGGCACGACAGAATGAAACACAGCAAACAAGAAGTGGCAGAAAAAAAAGAGAGAGGCGAAAGAGGACTGATGCTGCACTAGTCTATACAGTGTTAATAAAGTGTGCAGAAAAGGCCGTTGTCTTAAGATGCCTTCACGCCGGTAGTAATGGCAGCTTTTCCCTGTTTGCCTTTTCAAAAGGGCGAGGGTTACCCGTCAAGCACACAAAAAACACTTTCTCTCTCTTTCATGTTGTGCTGTTCATCTCTAAATAGGCAGAAGGACGGATTAGAGGGAAGGAAGAAAGGGAGAGAATAAAGCACGTCTTAGGGAGAGGAGTGAAAGAAGAGTTTGAAAAGCTTGTCTAGGAGCCAGACGAGGCCAATCTGGTGTTTAGTAGTGTGGGATCGCTCTCTCTGTGTCTGCCTCTGTTTTTGACCTGAATAAACATCAAAGACAAAAGAGTTTTCAGAGCCAGTCAATAGAAGAGGCAGGTCTAAGGCCAAGTGCAGGGGTCAAAGGTCTTTTGTCTCCAGTATTGTATTTCCACATCAATCTGGAAAAGCTAACCTTAAGGATTCATAATTACAGCCTTTTTAAAACAGCTCTGGGAATAATGTGATGCAGTAAGATATCGACAAACCTCCTGGTCATGTATCAAAGCTGAGATGAGCAGCTCTGTGGTGCAATCCAGAGACCAATTAGTCACAAACTACTTCTTTGAACTGTATACAAAGACAGAAGGACAACTCAAACATGAACTAAAAATTTAGCAAAAAGTGAAACAATGATGCTGCTCAGCTAAAAATGTAAGGCTCATGATTTTTTTTAAATTCCTTTATTTATTTATTTATTTATTTATTTATTTGTTTTGGATGATTCAGGATTTTAATAGTTCAGTTTTGATTTGTTTCATGATTCAAACCACCATGATCAAAAACAAAATCAATCCCTCAAAGGATGTAAATGTGCAACAGTGGTTAGAATAAAAGTCATTTTAATCCTCCAAGACCCAAACAGCCACTGGCAACCAAAATCATCGACTGATCTAAAATGCTTAATAACTTCTGAACCACAAAACCAAAGGAAACCCATCAATATGTCAAAAAAAATGGTGTAAAATGCAGTTTGTCATCTTTTCAAGGTCATCAGATATGACCCATTTGGACATTCAGAGGCTCCGTAGTCAACAAGGAAACACTGTCATCCTCTACAACATTGATTCACCGGTAAAAGCCATGGAGTTTGATAAATGACAGTGGATGGAGACACTTGGTTTACATTTAGTCAAGATATCTTTGTTGAAAAAGTCTTTTTCTTCAGTTTTCTCTGCTTCTGATATAATAACCCTCAGCTTTAATCTGGGCTTTTATGAACAGCTACATGATTAGTGAATTAAATACAGGAAAATACCTGATTTTCACTGAAAAAAAGCAAAATGCAGAGGATAATATCATACTAAATGGTGAGAAATAACTTAAAAAAAGGTTAAATAGAGAGAAAAAGTAAATTGGGAACTGCCACAAAAGTAGCACTGGGTCCTTATGGTTAACCTTTCAGTATTTAGCCTTTTCTAGCATTTTACTCAGAGCTTTGCACTATGGCTTGTTAGCATTCATGTTGCCAGGCTAATGAGCGCATCAGCTCTATTCGCCTTAAATTAGAATGGATTTCCTTTGGTGTTTCTACTGTGTGACAGCAGTGACCACCGGGCACTGTCAACAACTATTTCTACTATCGCCTTTGCCAAGGTTGCAAGCCAAAGCACATCACAGATTGGTCAATCCAGAATTACTGCTACATCAATAAACATGTGTTTAGTCACAGATGTTCTCTGATCTCTGCTGTGATCCTCTCACCCATGCAATAAAATCTGGTTTTACACATGGTTAGCCGACACAAACACACAAAACGCTACTGTTGAAGTTTGCTATAGTAAATATAAGGTATAGGTAATATTAGGCATAGTAAAAACTAGAGCAGCAGCTATTGATTATTTTCTTTGATTCATTTTGATTAAACCAGGGGTGTAAAACTCATTTTAGTTCAGTTCCACATTTAATCCAATTTGATCTCCAGCAGGCCAAACCAGTAAAATAATAGCATAATAACCTATAAATAATGACAACTTGATGTTTTTCCTCTTTGTTTTAGTGCAATAAAAAACATTCAATTATGAAAATTACATTACATTTACAAACTATCCTTTCACAAAAAAGATGTGAATAACCAGAAAAAACTGAAATTTCTTAAGAAAAATAAGTGCAATTTTAATATGCCTCAACTTATCGTTTATACATGCATATTACACACAATGTTACACAAACATTTGGTAACAGGTATATTATTGTTAAAACATTGGAGTTTGGCAGTAAAATAAGAATAATTTCAACAACATTATGTCTCAGCTTATTATCAAAACAACTTACAGAAAACATTTATTAATTGGCAGAATATTGTTAAAATTGCACATAATTTTCAGGTTGTTCACATTTTATTGTTAAAGGGTTATGATGCTATTACTTTACTTGACATCATATTGGTCTGTATGTAGCCACTGAACTAAAATGAGTTCCATTTCCTTGAATGTTAATATCTTCAGTGTAATTTTTGAACTTTGCCACTCATCCCACGGGCCAGATTGGACCCTTTGGAGGGCCGGTTTTGGCCCACGGGCTGCATATTTGACACCCCTGGATTAAATGATTATTTGAATAGGTGAAAAAAAAATTAAAAATGTGAAAAAGAGATGTCTGAAAATGACAAACAACTTGTCCTTTATTCCAGAACCAGCTGAAACAACATCCACAAAAAGTATAAAAAAGGATATATAAGGGGCATCTATATAGAAATAACAACAACAATGACAACAGTATAAAAGTATATATAAAAATATCTATAGATTTAAACTACAAACAAGTCAAATGACATCTACAAATAATATGTGTACTGCAGTCCTCAACACATTTAGATCCAACTTACCATCCAACAATTTACTAACTAACATAATTTGTGTCGATCCTGGCGTCATGTGCATCACAATAAGCGTCCGTGTGAAACACAACAGTGGAACCAATGTTTAGCAACAACAAAATTAAGGAAAATTGTTATCTAATATTTTTTTCATCGATTTGAGTCAATTAATTGATCAATCAAAACAATAGTAGCTTCTGAATATACGTGTTGGGAAGTCCCTGTTTCTATATCAGCAAATTACAGACATTTGCTACACTATGTATTAAACTGTGTTAACAGACTGAGCACACTGGACAAGCTACACTAAAGAACTGCATGTCAAAACTTCAAAGAGCAGTGGATTTAGATAATAGAATGTCACTACAGCTTCAATGTCTGGAATAAATCTGGATGTGCAATATTCTGATGTACGATCTTTTTTTTTCCCTCTCTGTTGCTGCAAGGTTGAATGAAAATCGCAAAACTGCTTGAACTGTTTTCCTTTTGTAACACATTTGTAATCAACTCTTCCACTCTTCAAACATCGTTGAATAAATCTGCAGTCAGGACAAGTCTGTGAGCTGGGGACAGATCATAGTTAGTATGATAAAGCCAGCAGTTGGTTCCAACATTGTAACATTAAACTGGTAGCAACACACAAATCTACCATGCATTTGTGGATCTGTTTGGGTTTGAGACCATGGAGAGTCTTGAAACTGCACACACGAAAGTAACCTCTGTGTTGTCAGGTCTCTGTCACAGTTGGGAGTAACATATCTTACCTTTTATGTGCAGAAAATCAATCAGGCCAAGTCAAGTCATATGAACTTTGATGATTTACTGACATGAAAAATTGAGTCATCAATGCCAAACCTCCCAGATAAACAATGGTTAGTGGTATTCTAATAGTCTCAGTTCATTCCATCCTTCTATATTTCTTAGTTTGATTAGAAGTTGCTTTATGATTATTGGCACATATTAAATTAGAAATCACCCATTTTCATACTCATATTTTCAAGAATCAAAAGGCATAAAGTATGGTATGTAATCATTTGTTGTCTTTTTCAATAATTTAATGATTGAGCTATTCATTATACGGGCTGTATACATTAGCTGGTTAGTCAAGTCATGTAAAATTGGGGTAGAACAATATAAGCTTGGCTTCCTCCTACTCCTTTTCAGACATAAAGTATTGTTAAACAGCCACAATAAAATAGCTGTGTATCGTGTGACATTTGTTGTTTTGTTTTTTTTTTGGGGGGGGGTTGACTTCTTTCAATATATTGGAGGGTCCTGTTTAAACTGATAATTTCTTTTTGCCTTTTGTTCACCTTCATCTTTTGCTCCAATTTATGTTCGAAATAATGTCTGTCTGTCTGTCTGTCTGTCTGTCTGTCTAAAGTCATCAGGCACAAGTCTGAGTCAAGTTGAGTCTGTTGATATGAGTCAAAAGTAACAAGTCCTAAAACTTGTGATAAGCCTGACTGAAGTCTATGCATATGCATATAAGTCTCCCACCTCGGATCCAATTATTTTAATAATTTAAACTCTGTACGTACTCTGTCCTATAAATATCTATTCGGGTCTGGTCCCACACATAGCCATAGCTGTTAGCTAATCTTATGTATGTTACTCTGCAAAATGGCTCCCTAATAAAACAGGTTTGTGACCCATTTTATGTCCCTACACTATGTTTGGAACAGGCAGGTAAATGGATTGCATTCGAGTAGTATTTTTTCAGTCTGGTGGTGGAGCCGTTGTGCAAGACACTAGCCTGTTCACTGTGAGTAATTATAGTGTTTTGTTCAATGGCCAGATGAATTGGTGACCCACTAACCCACCTCAGCCACCGCCTCTGTGGTACAACTACTACTACAGGTATGTGAAAGGATTAGAAGTTTGCTCAGGCTGTAACTTTCTTTCACTACGGAGTACAGCGAAGGGCAAGGATCAAGCTGTACATCCTGGACCTATATCAGGAACAGGCCAGAAATGGAAGCAGCCCAAGCACTGTGCCTGAAATATCCAAAAAGGAATATGTTCTGCCTAAAAAAAAAAAAAAAAAAAAAATCCTCATTATTTCTGAGACGCCGGCCAGAAAATCTAACCTCCTCTGTCCCCTTTTCAGCTCACCTCATCCTTCCTTCCCATCTTTTTCCCATCCGACACAAGTGTCAGAACCATTTTCACAGAGACAATTTTGGAGCTAATGTTAGCTGACAAGCAAAGTGATGCAGAGGGACACATTGTCCTGCGTGAAGCAAACTATTGTTAATATTCATGAACTTTCTGCTCCCTGCCAATGTCATGAACAGTTCACCTTTTTTTCTTTCCCTGTAAACATAATTGGTAAATGATGGCATCAGGATGTGAACTCATGCCAGGTCTTTAATTTCTGGTGAAACTGATTCTTTCATACTAAAGGGAAACAAAGAGACATGGCAGATTTTAACCAGAGAACCTCACTGTTGGTTTGAGTTGTATGGCTTAGACGGTTCCTTTCATAGACACAGATTAAACTTTTGCTAAATATGACTGAAAGCTGCAGTGGATTATTTACATGACAAAATTTTCTCTCCTATCTGCCAGTAGTGTTTATCCCAAATGCCAACAATTACTTCCTAAATTCACTTAGAAAAGCAAATGGTAGGAGTACCAGGGAGTTTGGAGAAATTTAAAAGATGTTCAGCTCATGGTGGCTAGCGGTAAAAAAAAAAAAAAAAAAAAGAAGCTTGATTGATGTGACATTTTTAAAGCATAATGTCTCCCAGACATGTGATAATTATTTTTAAAACTACAGTTTGAAGCCTACATCCTGAGAAAAGTTGCAAAAATGTACTCAATAGAGGAGAGAAGGTTAGTGGAAAGCTTTTCTGAGGGACATTCCTGTGTGATAAAAAAAAAAAAATATCATCTGAACTAAAACCTGAAGTAAATCACTGAAATGTGTGTAAGGACATCGTTGTGGTGGGCAGAGAGGTTTTTTGTATAATGAGGGTGATGGCCATGGGGTGACTGAGGGGGAGGGAAAGACCACGACTGTAAAGGAGGAAATAAGCAGCGGTCTGGAAAGGACAAGGTAACAGAGAATGGGTACAGGAAAGAAGAGAAAGTCCTAAAAGGCTTTCATTCTCCCCTAATTTAGTCTGTGAATGTGGCTCTCCCCCTCCTTTAACTGCCCCCTGAGACTGTCCCACACAAACCACACAATCATCTGTTACTCTGGTTCACCCAGAGATAAAGAGCAAGAGAAAAAAAACGACAAAGACAGGGAAAGGGAAGCAGCCTTCAACAAATCCCAAAACCAAACTGTTCCATGTCAGCGCTACACTGTCTCGTTACTGCCCCGTGCATATAACCTTAAAAAGAGTCTTCATAGATACAGGATTCAAAGCCTTTTATTGTCATGTGTACAGTAAAGAAACAGGTTTTCCTGTACAATAAAAATCTTACTTTGCTGTCCACAATGAATGCCAAGAGAATTTAAGATGTATAAATAAAAAAAAGAAATAGAATAATTTATCTAGGATTAAAACAAACAAAACAAAGTCGCAATTTAGAATGGCATGCAAAAGAGAATAAGCATAAAATATAAACTACTATCACTGAGTAAATAAATATATATTTACATGAATGTGCAATGTATGAGTAATTGTGCAAAACTGCCAGAGATAAATAATATATTATGGATTATGATCTTTACTACCGGAAATGTGGGGAATGTAATGACAGGAATTAAACTGTTGTGGTAGCTGGTTTGGAATAAAAACAGGAGATGGAGGAAAAACAATGGAAAGCTCAGGGTCAAATGTACACAAGCTGCACAGTAAGTAATGTTCATGTGGCTTTGTTTGTGTGTGTGACCAGTGTGTGAAAGGTGAGGTGTTGTCCGTCTAATCCTGTCCATCTTATTAGTGCAGCTCCGTATGAACACTGCTCTTAGTTGGGTTCACATCCTGAAATGGCTCAAAAGCAACACGGATACATTTCACAGACACAAGGATCTCATAAGAAAGTCTAACTGTGAACCACAGGAGCTGTCAGCCTCTAAAGAACAGATCACATAAAGAAAATTACAAAAAAGTACTATAAAACTTTACAATCTTTGGCAACGAGGTGGGAGCTCATCAGCTATGGCTGTAACAACACGCTATCTACTAGATCAGTCTTCCTCAAATGGGGCTATGCACACCCTCAGGGGGACTTGGAAGAAGGCCAGGGGTACTTTAAATTTTGGGGGAAAAGTACATTAAATAAATCATCTTGTACTGAATACAAAGTAAATAATGAGAATTAAGGCTGAAATATAAAACACTATGAGTACATTCATATAATAAAATTGACACTCTTGACCTTATTTCATTTCAATATTTTAAAAACTCGGAGGCCCCCTTTACCCTCAATGTCAGAATTGTTTGACCCATCGTGAACTCGTGCCACATTTCAATCATTATCATTTGTCAAGTGAGTGTCAGGTAAAACAATGGACTTGTGGTTAAAGCGAAGCGTTGATGCTGCGGACAACAACACACGAAGCACCAAAGGAGGCCAGGGCAGAACCTCAAAAGATTTGCCATTCTATCGGGGATGCTGAAGGGAGAGTTGGGGGTACTTGGATAAGAAAATATATTTCGGGGGTACTCAACTGTAAAAAGATTGAGAACCACGGTACTAGATGGATTTCTAAACCGATGTTTGTTGAATTTGGATATTACGCCTATATACAGTTCTGACAGAGCCTCGCTGATTCTTCCTTTAACCCATGTGGAAAGTGCAGATGTCAAAGTAATACTGTGAAGTTAATTGTGTTGAAAGGCTAAGTAAAACCAATGATAAAACTTATGATACACAAAAAACAAAAAAAGAATTTTCTGCAATATTGTCATCATGTTTGGTGTGCGTTCGGTGCAGGAAGAGAAAACAGGTTTCAACCAATCAGATTTGCATCTCGTGACACCTGCTTGTTGTTATAAATAGTTGTACATAGTTTTGTGAATTGTAAAAATGGTTCATTGAACATGCTTGTCCATCACATTGTGACACTAGATTGTTTTGTAAATTTGTATATAGTTTTCCTAAAAAAGCACATAAGGCATTTCTTGCATTTTCATGTAAATAATTGTATATAGAACTTTGTTTTTTTGCTAAATTTATTTAAAAAAACATTTTCAATTTTGTTTATGTTTGGGTCTTTATGGGTTAATTGTCTTATTTGCAGAATTCTTGCCTTATAAAGATACATAAACATTCAATATTTACAGCTCCAGATCTGCTGGTGGGATTGTTTTGTGCTTTAGGCCAGACTGGGACATTGTCCTATACTCTGCAGGAGATGGCCACAATGTCCGCGGTGTCTGAGCTTCCATGTGTCTGTCTACTAATTAGGCCAAATGCCTATCCTAAAGGACAGGCTGTTTTCTGACAATATGCTGTTCAACAATCAGATCAGAGTGCATAATTGGATTGAGAGCTGTGTAATACCCTTACGTTCAATTGCTTGCATCATTTTTTTTCCCCTCCACAGCCACATAGTCCACTTAAATCACTTAAGTATCATCTAAAACAAGTACCAAATGTTGCAGACGTGTGATGCACCATGGAAAGAAATGACTAGATAGAAAGATACTATTATTAGCTCCAGCCATTGTCACACAAGCAGCTTAATCTGTAAAAGTGAATTTGCCGTTATCTATGCTGGCATCGAGAGGGAACAGAAGACTGAGCCAATTTCCTATGAAAGTCTGTCTGGAAAGTTGCCAACTCAGGACCCAGAAAGATTACTAAACCCCCACAGCTGTAGTGAGAACAAAAAGCATGCAAAAAGATGCACTATCCATAGCCAGACAGTAATCCTATCTCTGGTGTAACACTGAAAGAAGGGTCAAATGATTGAATGAGGAATACAAATAGAACCAGTCCTCTTTCAGCACTATAATCACAGCGGGTACATGACAATTTTTTTGAGAAGTTGAATGTGATATGACTTTACTAAAATTAATGTGAATCGCAAATCAGAGATTTGCATAAAATGTACAGTCTCAGTACAAACAGTTTAGGAATGGTCAGGATAATTCGAAAGAAAAAAAAAAAAGCCTAAATCATTCAATTGGAATTCGAGTTTCCAGCACAAATTCAACCTGCCACCTGATAGGATATATTCACAATATCTTTCTCCAGTCATTTCCTATCACTGGTGGCTTATTCTAATTTCTTATTTATACTTTAACCCATTAAGACCCACACAACTGTCACAACTTCCAAATGATTTTTTTGTCTTGCCTAAGTGATTTATCACCATTTATTATAATATTTTCCTCTGCATTTTGCATTTGTCAGGAAAAATCAGGTATTTTTTAACAATTAGATTGTAGTAAATTCAAGGGTTATTAGATCAAAACAGAAAAAAATGAGGAAAAAGGCACTTTTCCACAAAATCTATCATTAACTGAACATAAAATAAGTGTGTCCATCCACTGTCATATATTAAACTCCATGGGTTTTACTGGTGAAATCAATGTTGTAGAAGATGACGGTGTTTTCACGTTCACTACGGAGCCTCTGAATGACCAGATGGGTCATATCTGATGACCATGAAAAAATGACAAACTGTATTTTACACTAATTATTTACATGTATTGATAGGATCAGTGGGATTAGTAGCAGTTATCAAATATTTTAGATCAGTAGATGGTTTTGGTCGGTGATGGTTGTTTGGGTCTTTATGGGTTAAATTAAAAACTATTTTTACTTTTTCCACAAATGCTGTACATTGACAGTCTTGTAAGTGCCACTTTTTTGTTAGTCCTGTTTACTGAAGAAAGCAGTTCCTAAATCATTTTTTTTTTTTTTCAACAAATTGGTAAGACTTTTTTGGACATTTTGGCCAGTCCTAAGCAGCTCATATTTGTAAAGTACTGTAAGCCTAGTCTGCAAAAAAGCCTGGATCTAGAGGATCAAATTCAAGTCAATTTACCCCAAATTTGATAGCAAGACAGATAAAATGGCATTGTTTTGCACAAGCACATCAGATTTCCAAAAATGTAACAGGAGTGACCCAACATGATAATTAACAATTGACTTTTAATCTGTTATTCAATAACATCTAATTAATAAATCAATATCTATAAGGGAACAAAATACATTTGATTTTGGGCAAGTAGATTACTGACCTACTTTAATTACAAGGATTTGGACAAGATACAAACATAAAGATGGAACCCTGCAACTGTGACATCAGCTTTGTGACCATTTCCTTCATTCCTTCAATCCTTGATTTCAGTCATAAAAAAAGCAGAAGTCAGTAAACTTTGAAGATTTATTTTTAGTATTCACACACTTTAGACGAGGATTCATGAAGTCTTGTCGGATACATTTCAGTTTGTTGGGCTCGATGCCTCTGGGGGGACCAGCCCCTGAGTTGCTGTTGTCGTGTGAGCTGAAATGGCATATATAAGCATCATGCTTCCTTTGCCACAGCTTAAAGCCAAAAGCGAACATAATAGATGGGGATGGAGAGAGATGATCATCTAAAATATGAATCTGAAACACTGTTAGCTGTTCAAGTGGCTGTGTCTGTATTACCAGCACAGTGAGGAAAGACTATGTGTCACCATTGTAGAATTCAGAAAAAAGTACAAACTACTAATTCTCAAACATTCCAAATTTCTTTTTTTCTTCTTCTTTTTTTTTTTTTTTTTTTAGAAATTGATCCTCAAGTGTGTGGAAGGCCTTGTATTAGACAAAGGAAAAATGAACCTCCACAATGGGAGCAATTAGTGGAGACCCAAAACCGCAAAAATGCAAACCTTTAGTTAGTCCTTTCAGACTCCATCCACACTCATTTATTTTTGCTTCATTTAAACCTTGTGTCCACTCTACTGCAGCATTTGAACCTCCCAGAAACAGAGACTTTTGGAAACACTGTCAAAATTGTGAAATTCCAGGACTGCTCTGAAATGTGGACAGACAAAACAGAGACTTTTAGAAATGATGATGTAGATAATCACTGATATGTTTACAGGTACCAGCTCTAAACTCAACATGGATTCAGAAATACAGAACTATATCAACAACAGATGGCCCATATATGCTCACTTTATGTATGCACATAGGTACGTCTGTGTCATTGTGAGGTATCACTGCCTTTATACTTCCATGCATCCATTGCACTGGACAGACAAAGGAGGTATTACTAATGCTGACATTGAGAATATTAGTTGTTGTAAATATGTCCATAATTGGTAACACGGTGTTGTGGTGGTTAGCACTGTCGTCTCTCAGCAAGAAGGTCCTGAGTTCAATTCCAACCGAGGACCTTTCTGTGCGGAATTTGCATTTTCTCCCCATGTTTGAAAGGGTTCTCTCTGGGAACTCCGGCTTCCTCCCACTATCCAAAGACATGCACCGGATAGGTTAATTCAGTGTTTTTCAACTTTGGGGTTGGAACCCCATGTGGGGTCGCCTGAAATTTCTAGTAATTGATAAAAATAAAAATTTACTAATAAAAAATATATGGTGAGTTGACAAAGACAATCCCAATAAATAAAAGACACGACAAATTCTGAAGTTGAAACTGAAGCACTGTGGTACTGTTTATCTGACAAATGTTCATTGTGGTCGGCTTCAGATGCTGCAGCTCTTTCATAATTCATAGTTTGAGTTCTTGTTTGTTCAGTATTACTTGTCAGCCTTGTAAATCTAAGCCGGACTGACTGTACATATCCTGACCAAGGAAAATCCAATTCTCCCTTTGTGCAGTAATCTACACCTGGCTTTTCTGCCTCCGTCCACAATAATATACATTATATAGACTAAATGTTGTCTAAAATTAACGTGTATTTGCAACACAGTATAGCAAACTATTACATGATCAAAAACAAATTAGTTTTAGCAAAAAAAAAAAAAAAAAAAAAAAAAAAAGTCTCCGTTTGGAATGTCTGGGGTCTTGAGAAATTTGTGATGTTAAAACAGGGTCACAAGCCAAAAAAGGTTGGGAACCACTGCTTTAACCCATAAAGGCCCTAAACTATTTTTTGTGGGGATGTCCAAATGAATTTAATTTACTGACCATGTAAAATTGCCCATAGGTGTGAATGTCAGAGTGATTGGTTGTTTGTCTCTACATGTCAGCCCTGCGATGAACTGGCGACTCATCCAGAGTGTACCCTGCCTTTGCCCACAGGTAGCTAGGATAGGCTCTAGCAACCCCCGTGACCCTAGCGAGCATAAAGCGGGTTCAAAAGATGAATGTCCATATTTTTTCAAAAAGTTCCGCCAATTCTGGAAATTATTCTGTTGAAATCTCAACACTGCCCCTGCAATTTCCAGCAGTACTGCTCCATTTCCTCCATTTGGGTTCGTATCCGCAACCTCCCAGAGGATGGACAGAAATATGCACGTAATTAAAGCAGAGGACGGATAGAACGCTCTGTCTGTATATGTATGCGTATTTAACGTTACGCATAAATGGGCCAGTCTTGGTCATACAGGTTCCAATACTAGTGCAAATATATGGCTTTAATTTTTGATGTTCATTTGTTTGTAATATTCATTCTTTTAACCTGCACTTTTCTCCTGATCTCTGTCAAAGTGCAGGGGTTTATTCATCAGTCTTTATACCTGTTTGCTATACTTTTAGTCTGCAAAGAACAAAGTGCAAGAACTATATACATTGCATTAATTGCATTTAACAATGAATGTACTGTCCCTGTCAGATTAATGAAAAAGCTGTGAAGACATTGTTTCAAGGGGGTGCCCTCCTCTTCCTTCTCTAGGATTACAGGAGAATAAGAGGAGAAATTTGGAGGCAGAGAGTCTAGTTAAGTTGTGAGGTTATTACTGAAAATGGTTCAGCTGTTTTTATTGTCACTGCCATGTCAACCATGTCCGGACATAAATAATTATTTCCCCACACCCTGCTGAAAGATGTAAAAGCATCATCAGGCCTCCTCCTAGGTTTTTCCAAACACTTTAAGTGGTCTTTCCCTTATTCATCTTTAATTCATGTGTCGCTTCCATACAATCAACACAATGACCAAGGAGGGAAAATGGACTTCACAGAAACTTCAAACATGAAATATGACAAAGCTGAGGAATGCAAAGATGTGAAACACAAAAGAGAAGAACCAGGGAGAGATCTGTGAAAGAAAGGTGAATTAAAGTGACTGTGCATCTAACAGTCCCCCCCCACACACACACCCCTTCCACATCTTTTTTCATGACAAACTATCTTTCTGCTCCAAATGTGGTTCACATGCAACTAAGCATTTTGATAAACAACTGTCTTTCAGAAAAATGACATCTTGCTCCATTCAATGCTCAAAGCTCAAATGCATGATTCAATTAGTTGCTATGGCTGCTGAGAATGTGTAACATGGAACGCATGCAGCAAAGATCTTACTGAAGGCATGTTTATGCATGATGAGCTTGTTGGACATGGTGCAATGTCACGGGTCAACAACTTTGTACTTATTTAACACAGGATTATCCTTCCATTCTGCATGCAAACAATAAAAAAAAAGACTTAACAATCACAGAAAAAATATGCTCTCACCAAATCTTGCAATTCATTAAAAAAGAAAAAAAAACTAATATCTGTCCACTTTAACAATATTTTGTTTTGTTCAGGTTAACATGTACTCACACACACGGAAACAAGCATATATAAACTTCACATTTTCATGCACAAAGTGAATAAATAGTTGGATGGTACTCACTGTTAAGCATTGCATATTCTCAGGGCGATTGGTCTCAGGGGCAGCACCATGGTTTGACAGCACAGCCTCTGAAATGTAGACAAAGGAATCACGAGCTGAGACGGTGCCTCTGGAGCACATTTCTTCCTATGCCAATACAAAACAACCTCGCGGATGCACAAAAATAAAGTCCTCAAATAGTTGTGAGAGTCCATAAAAGTGACTCAAAAAGACAACAACAAGCAATTATGGCAAACGGTTGTGTGGAGTGGCCGTCACCAGGCTGAGCTTCAAAACTTCAGAGCGCACATGAAAGGCGAAAACAGGCCAGAGGAGTCGAGGAAAATCCCATAAGATGTGAGGATCCAACAAACTGCCCAAGTGAGGAGTGGAAGTGAGAACAAGTGAGAAGGAGGGAGGGAGGGAAGGAGGGAGGGGTGAAGAAGAGAAAAGGAACTCCTCTCTCACTATTATCCGTCCGTCACAGGGCTCTTGGGAGGTTGCTATGGTTACAGGGACTCACGCCTCAGTGTCCTTTTAACTATTGCTCATAGAGGCAGCATTCAGCTTTGGGCCACAATGCTGATCTCACTCTACCTTCTTTCCCTTTCTTCTTTCCTTTCTGTTTACATTTGTCTCCCTCTCCTTTTTTTTTTCGTCCCCCCCACCCCACACAGAGCAACCCCTGCCACCACTTTCTACTTCCATTTCCATCATTGTACTTACCCTCCTTTTTTTTTTTAATAGTCGTCCATCAAACCCCGACCTCTGTCACCACAGGAGAGAACTCTTCCCATCATTCGCAATCAAGTGTGAGGAATGTGATTTTCTAAATCCATCCACCACGGTCAATGCAGTAAGTTTCAAGTCCATCAGTGACCTTCTGTTAACCTTTTGAAAAGTTATAATACTCACATCACCTTCTCAGATACAGCATGAACTGAACTTTAACCATTTAAGATCCAAAAGTGTCTATTGATCTAAAGTGTTGAACCACTAATCCTGTCAAAACACTCAAATAATTGAGGTAAAAGGCAGTTTGTCATCTTTTCAGCACCATCAGATGTCTTTTTTGGGTGCATTCATAGGTTCTGTGGTGAACGTGGGAACACTGTCATCAAATGCAACATTGATTCAGCAGTAAAACCCATGGAATTTGACAAACGACAGTGGATGGAGATGCTTGTTTTTATATAGGATAAATATTTTTTCTGCAAAAGTCAAAAGCAAATCTAACTTTATCGTCCTTAAGCTGCACAGCGCACACACAGCAGTAGTGCACACAAAATGAGACAGCATTTCTCCCTTGGGATCTCCTAGAGACAATCAAAAATACGAGACACTCAACAATGTAAAATACAACAATTTACTAGCAATAATAAATAAGGGGTGGGAGTAAGATAAAAATGGTCAGCAGTTTAAGAGTGTAACAGCTTGTGGAAGGAAGTTGATCATTCTGATGGTTTTGCTTTTCAGACGTCTGTACCTTTTGCCTGAAAAGTCATGTTTTCTCCAGTTTTCTCCGTTTTGATATAATAACCTTTGAATTTACTGAGCTTTTATTTACAGTTATATGGTCAGTAAATTAAATTCATTTGGACATCACTACTAAAAATAGTTTAGGACCTTTATGGGTTAACATCACAAATTTCTGGCAACCCCAGACATTAAAACGGAAACATTTTTTTTGGCAAAAATTAATTGGTTTTTGATCATGTAATAGTTTGTTATACTATGCTGCAAATAAATGTTCATTTTAGATGACATTTAGGCTATATAATGTATATTATTATGGACAGAGGCAGAAAAGCCAGGTGTAGATTACTGCACAAAGTGAGAATTTTATTTTCCTTGGTCAGGATATTTACAGTCAGTCCAGCTTGGATTTACAAGGCTGACAATTAATACTGAACAAACAAGAACTCAAACTATGAATTATAAAAGAGCTGCAGCATCTTAAACCAGCCACAATGAACATTTGAAAGATAAACAGTACCACAGTGCTTCAGTTTCAGCTTCAGAGTTTGTCATGTATTTTATGTATTGGGACTGTCTCTCTCAACTCACCATATATTTTTTATTAGTAAGTTATTATTTTAATTTTTATCAATTTCTAGAAATTTCAGGCGACCCCATTTGAATTCCAGGCGGGGTCCCGACCGCAAGGTTGAAAAACACTGGGTTAAAGTTAAAAACCCCAACCTGTTACTATGACCAATAAACATGTTTTACAAGCTAAAACATGTTTTAGTGCAATAAAGAGGTTTTTCTAAAATTCAACAACTTGAGAAGATCATGTTTGTTTTCCTAGAAGCTTTTTAATAGCGGTGGTTGGAAAAATGGAATTGAATGTTGATATCATCAGAATACTTCCATGTTTCTTTGAGCCAGTTTGTAAATTTTATGATAATAGGGACGAAAATCCTGCAAAATAATTGTACTGTCTTTTGTCAAATGAGAAATAAGAAGACTAAGAAAACCTTGCAGTATGTGTGAGAGAATATCAAACTTTTTTTTTTCTTTTAAGGTTGAATTTATTGTCCCGCAAAGGGAAATCCAACCTCTGTATTTGACCCTTCCTAGTCTGAGTGGTACCCAAGGACCAACTCCAAATCAAGGTCAAGGACACTGAAAACACAACTACCCTGGCATTCATGCTTTTGATGGCAGGGGAATAAGGGGAATAAGAGGAATAACGGGAAATTGGTGAACTCCACACAGAAAGATCCTGTTCTGATGCAGTTTCCTCCCTAATGGTTCAATGGGAAAGATTTAGGAGGCTTTGATCATAGAAATGCAATAGAAATAGAAACCATTTAAGTTAGTAAGTTACCTGACAATAAGTGGTTGACAGTCCATTATGTTGTACTGCCATGTTTCTACAGAACTCCAGAATAAACTTTTTTTAAACAACAGATTCCATTTTCCAGCATATAGGGACATTATTGTCACCTACGATGTCTGAGTGTGGAGTCTTTAAAGCTCCATATGACTTTTGTCACCAATTTTTCATCAAATCTGTAAAAACCCGAGTCATATCCTAAGTATCACAAATCTGTAAATCTTTCCATGATTACGCACCTGAATCTCATCCCTCAAGGTGAATAATTTCAAAGTGTACTCTACTATAAACAGTCCATGTGTTTGCAAACATAGATCACTCAGGCATTTTCAGAAATTGGTTGTGACGTGTACTGTGGGAGGCGGAGTTCCACACACCTGCTTTTGCTTGGTCGACCTGTTTGTCGCTGCTACTGCGGCTGCGTGACTCAAGTTTTACAGATTTTATGAAAAATTGGTGACGAAAGTTATACGCAGGTTTAATATCACCGATGTCAACTTAGCACTTTTGTTGGTAGATTTAGCAACTTTTCGTAGTACCCTAGCAACTTTATTTATTTATTTATTTATTTTTTTTTTTTTTTTTTTTTTCCAAAAAGCACCTGGCAACAAATTTAGTTACTTTTACCTTGATGGTTTGATACCTTGTTGTTGTTATCATGTCAGCTATCTAGCAATAAGCCACATTAACCAGCCAACTCTAATTGTTCATGTGTGGTTTTAGGTTTTATTATGTGATATGATAAATATAAATAAAACACACCTATGATGTGTTGTGTTTAAAAATTATATTATCTGATGTGTTGTGTTTATATTGCTTTTACAAATACAAACATGTAACGATAAAGTAATCTCAATTAATAAATTTCAAATCTTTATTTTTTTGCTAAGATTACCAGTCAATTTGAGTAACACCATTGTGTAAGCTACATGTTTTATGTAATTACGCAATTGCATCACAATATTATTTAGCAACTTTTAGCAACAAATAAACTCACCTGTAGCAACCTCACATGAAAATCAGTTGGCAACACGGCTTAATATCCACTTGACAAAAAGGCTAGAACACACAAAACAAACACTGGCTTCAACATGTTTTGTGTTTTCTATAACCACCGTAATGGAGGATGAGCTGAAAGGGGTATTTGGTTGATTGCAACCTGCTAGTTTGCCACAAGATGCCACAAAATATTCCATAATGAACTTTGTAACAACATCTACAGCTTATATTTTTATCTAACCCATACAGACCTAAAACTAGTTTTTATGGTGACTTCCAAATTAGGCTATTTTTTTTTTACTCTGCATTTAACCTTTCCTCAGTGTTTTCTCACAATTTAAAACAATATTACTCTCTGCCATTTACATTTTTCCACTCAAATCGGGTATTTTCCTATATTAGATTCACTAATCATGTAGATGTTCATTAAAGCTCAGAGTAAATTTAAAGGTTATTATATCAAAACAGAGAACACGTAAGGAAAAAGTGACTTTTTCAGCAAATACATCATTAACTGAGCATAAAACAAGCGTCTCCATCCACTGTCATTGATCCAACTCCATTGGTTTTACTGGTGAATCAGTGTTGTAGATGATGATGGTGTTTCCACGTTCACTACGGAGCCTCTGAACATCCAAATAGGTCATATCTGATGACCATGAAAAGATGACAAACATTTTTTTTACCTCTGTTATTTACATGTATTGATAGGATTAGAGGATCAACAGGTATTAAACATCTGAATCAGTAGATGCTTTTGGTCGCCGGTGGCTGTTCAGGTCTTTATGGGCTAAGTTATTATTTGAAGGAATATAAAACCTACAATAAAATATTCTTAGTTAAAATGCAGTATGCATATAGGATATTTACAACTACAGCGAAAAACTATCTTCAAACTATGGGACATTGCATTTTTTTCCCCCCTTCTATAAAACCAGTTTAAACCCAGGGTCCAGATCTCCATCCCATAGTTGAAGCTGCCACGGTAACCTCAAGACTATTTTTTTTAATCTGTCACTTGTGAGTTTGAATCCTCCAGGGGGTCAGACATAAGAATGGCGCTAACCTGGATGGCATCGAGCCCAGGGAGAGGAGCCTTTTGTCTGGATAAGACATCAGTAACACAGGGCAGAGACGTGGAGCAGCTGGCAATGAGTAACATGACTGACATAAAAATGGGAGAAAAAAGAAAGGACAATGGGAGAGGGAAATCACGGACAGTGGGAAAAGCATACACAAGAGGACTGCAGGGAATGAGAAGAAAGAAATGGAGTGAGAAGAAAGAAATGGAGTGAGAAGAGGGCAGTAAGAAAGTGGGAAGAATAAAGAGAGACAATGAAATGAGAACAGAAAAGGAAGACATGCAAAAGAAATCTGTAAAGATGAAAAATATAAAGGTGTTGGCACTCTTCAATAGTCACAGCAGCCAGTGCCATTACAGATCTGCCAGACCATAAAAAGCACTTGACTCTGCCCAAGTCCCTCATTGCACCACTCACTCTTTTATCCCCATGTCACCTACAAACAAATAAACACTTGATGGAGAGGAAGTAAAAGCCAAAGAGGGGGGAGGAGGTAGAGTCCGTCTTAGTGTTTGAGTCTCTAATGACGGTGATGTAACTGAGGGTCAGTTCAACAGATGAGGCGACTGGACTAACACGAAATAACTGGAGTTTTGTACGTGGGACAAACACCTGTAACAGAGCGCATGCATAAAATTTTGATGTACAGGTCACAGCATTAGTAATTCATGTGATTTTAGGTGTGGAAAAGAACTGAACTCAAAAACTGAAAAACAAGTTCAGTGACTCATATGATGCAAAGAATAAATGTTGAGTAAAACATGGTCAACTATGGTGAGAGTGGATTGTGAATTTAACAGCTGAATCTTCTACACAGTGTCGAGTTGACGTTCAAGTTCGTCTTTTTAAATCAGAATGGATCTTCATCTTTGTACGCAACTACAATATACGAGTAGAAATTCATGTGTATCAAAGGTCATACTATATTTAACTCAACAGATACTCAGAGCCCAGACGTCCTCGAAGACAAATAGTCCACTCTTCCTTTCATGTTATCAAGCTGAACAAACCTCAAAATCCGACTTAGAATTTCCTCTGCACCAGTTGTTGGCTTGTTGAGAATTTATTTGACAGTTACAGTAGTTCTAACCCATCAGCTGGTGCCTGTCACTACCTGATCTATACAAAGATGATCTAACAAAGAGGACACAGTTCAATCTGGCTGGTTTCATTGTTGATGTAACCTGCAACTAATTAGCTTTTGCTTCAATCACAGTGGGAACATCTTATCAGTTTGCTGATGTCACAAAACATTCTCAAATTTATGACAGGTATTCTTGTGGTACAGGAGAGTGGATCTGTGTGATAGAAGACATTAGTAACATGTTTGGTTTGTTTGTTTACAAAGCTGAACCACAGACCAAACATGAACCATCTTTTTCTCTTCTTTCATTCATCTAAACCACAGTGTTGAGCTGCTGTAAATGGGCTTTGCCATTGTTACACCTAAAATATTACTTGTCTCACCAAACTATCATTATAATTAATTGTAATTGTAATTCACTAGTCAATGGATAAGATGTTAAAGATCAGTACAGAGGTCATCTGATTGTTATGGAACCAGTTGTTTATTCAGTGAACTGAGCCACTTCTCCCATCGGACTCCATTCACTCAGATCAGGCCCCAGCCTCCTTTCAAAAGGCCCTTTTCCACCAAAAGCCCAGGAACTTTATTACCAGGAACTTATTTGGGGTAAAAGAGTTCCTGGTAATTGCGTTTCCACCACACCTCAAAGTTCAGGGTAATTTATTCAAATCAGGTTGATGTATGAGGGAGCAGTAACAGAAACTGTAGTCCAGTTTTATCTCCATTCACAAACTAACCTCTAGCACAATAAAATGACACAGTACTGTAAGTGGACAGTTTGGGTTTAACGTTTTACTGGTTGTTGAATCACTTAATCCATCTGGAATACATTTTAAATGAAGTTAACCATCATAACATATCCTTAATTTGTATTTAAAAATGGTAGAACATGTATTTTCAACTTCTCATTCCTTAAACTCAATCACATCTAACTTTAAGTGTGATGGATGGTTTTTTTTCATTTCTGTTGTTTTATAGATATGGTCCAGGTTCAACCCTAAAGTCAGACAGATTTACTCAAATGACTGCATTTAATTCGACTGCATAGTACTTATACAAGTACTTACACTCTACTCATATTTTGATGCCTTATAAATGAACAGACAGTATTAGGTTAGTTTTTTTTTTTTAACTAAAAATTGAAACAAAACAAAAGGTGCAAAAAAAACAAAAAAAAAACAAGGTGCCTTGAGATTAAAAGGGAAATAAACATGTGTGAAAGGTTCTGGCTTCTGGACCAGTGTATGGACCAGCTGGCAAGCTAATCTTAGCTGACTTTGAAACCACATATAATTATTTAAAATATGTGGATTGGATTTTTTTTTTTTTTATCCTTTTGCTCATAACTGGAAAAAAAAAAAAAATGTAGTAAATACTGTTGAAAGGAAGCTATGTTTCCACATAAGTATAACGATTTGGGTTTTGACTATAGATCGGGGTGACAAGGCCGTAATAATAATAATAATAATAAGAAGAAGAAGATGACGAACAACAATAATAATAATAATAATAATAATAATAATATCAGATCAGATGTAATGTATCTTTGGTCTGTGCCTAAACCTTCCACCAAGTTTCTTGAAAATAAGTCTAGTAATTTTTGAATAAATTTTATGGATTAATGGACAAAGAGAAACAGGACGGATCACACAGTGGTATTTATATGAAGAATCCATATGAAATTAGTAAATTAATATACAGAGTGCCATTGTGTTCCCTCTACTCCTCTTGGTGTCTCTAGCTAGGGCCAGACTGGTCATTGGGAATACCAGGAATTTTCCTGGGTCAGTGGGCCAGTGAGAGAAAAAAACAAAAAAACAAATTGCTGTTGCCAATGCCTAGACGGCTCACAAGGTTGTGGCCAGTGGCCCACAACAGGGTGAGTATCGGCACGGTTGAATATAGTTTCCCTTGAATATGGTTTCCAGTGTTTTATAGGCTAGTTTCACAAGTGACAGGCCAGATAACTTTGGTCCTCGTGGGTGTGTCACACCCGTTTCCCCCTTTCACTTGGCGTCAGGGCTGTCTCGGCCAATCGCAGCCGAGAGCTATAGTCTCATTGTCTCTATCCATCAGTCGGGCATGTGACCGACAGATAAAAAATGTAGACGAAATGAAAAGGAGGTGCAGAAAAAATGAGAGTGAAAAAGAGGCCAGCAATGGTGGCAGATGCTGCCAAATGCCAAAAAACAACTGGAATGTTCTGCTGTACAGAACATGCAGCAAATCTGACATGAATAGCAGCATGTTCACAATTATGTGAATTATTATTATTATCATGATGTGTATTATTCTGTGTATTATTATTGTTATGTGTATTATTTATGGCAATGGCTGCTGCCGCAGTACTGTGGCACAAAATATTGGTTTGTCTATTGCCACAGAACCAATCAAATGTTAGCATTTGTACTAGAGCCAATCATGGATACTGTTACATGAACTCATTCGCCTCTTGTTGCCACAGTACTGTGGTGATATATGGCGTATACTTCAGTGTATTCTTTGTGCATTTTGCTACCACAGTACTGTGGCAATTGAAGGAAGAAACGACAAATTACTGATAGTATATAGTATAGAATAGGAATTATTGTTCTAAATGCTCTTTATATTGTTTTATGGTGTTCTTTGCTCTGTGCAGTCAGTGAGGATGAGGCTGGAGAAGTTGGGCAGAGCTACGTGTTAGATGCAGCAGTGTGCTGTGTGACTTCTCAGTTCTGTGTCAGTTGTGTATTGAGTGCTATGCTCCGAATTCTGCACTCTGAATGTTGTCCCAGTCGCTGATTTATATCAATGTCCAATTTTACCTACCGTCTCCCCATCCCCCCGGTTTGAAAATCTGAAGAAAAAAATATGCTACTTCGACCAGGAAGTGAACCTGAGACATCTGCATTGCAGCCCGACACTCTACCAACAGACCTAAAACTTCGCTGTCTCTAAGGTTGACCTATTTACTATCTGATTGTATTGGTACTTTTCAGGATGTAACAAGTTATCAGTCTAGACATGATATGACAAGGGTGTTGATTGAGTCTGTGGTAATAGGCAAACCGATATTTTGTGTCAAAGTACTGTGTCAGTAGCCACTCAAGTATTTGTTATTGTGTGGCTTTTTCATCTAGTAAATACTAACATTAAAAATATTAAACATTTGTTATAATCAAGACCTTGGGTGCAAGGATGTGTCACTATTCCTTCAATAATGTGTACATGCATATATTCAAGGATTTTCCAGAGACATAAATATGTGTTTTGGTAAAATATTATTGCTTTTGGGGGAAACTGGTGTTTTGTTAACATCTGTTAGAATTACACATGCGTATAGCCTGGGGTTTGTGTATCAAACATATACTGTAACTATTTTGTTGTGGCCTGATTTGTGTTACATGAACTTAAATAATATCAATGTTTTTTGGGACATGACATTTTTTTCAGCTGACCACTACCACCAAGAGGATGTTTTAAAGCAGGACTTAGCTTACTACCCAGACTCCTTTATGCAATGGTCAATTTCAAAGCAAGACAGGAGCAAAACAGGGAAGTAAATATCAGGCAGCAGAACAGGACTCAAGACATCCTATTAGAAACATACAGCGTGGTTTATGACATCCACATGCTATATTCATGTTTTCTACTGTCTACTGTTAATATAATTTTTTGCAGAGGACATGAGAAAAGGAACATATCTCATTCAATTAATAGTCTAAAACCCAAGTGCTGTTTCAGTTGCAACATCACCAGCCTTGAGAGTTCTTTTTGGAGAAAACATCAGTAAATGGAGGCCTAATCTCCAAGCTAAAACAGAAAACAGACATGTGCTTATGGGTGTTTTTACTGATAAAAGATCTTTAACAAAAGAACAAGATGTGGAGTGGGTACTACAGCCTCAAATGCAGACATTGTCTCTTCACTAATACACAGGAATGAGTATTTCTGCACAATTTTAGACAAAACATTTTGTGAAATGGATGCCAGATGTTAAATATTCCCAAATAATTCCCAGACAAGACAAGACAATTTAAGATAAGATAAGATAAGATAAGATAAGATAAGATAAGATAAGATAAGATAAGATAAGATAAGATAAGATAAGATAAGAACAAAGAACAAAATGCAGAAACACAGGCAGAACATTTGACATTGAATGTTCACAGGGCCTTTTACAATTCTGAAGTAGGGAATGAAGACAATGCTTTGGAATATTTCAGTCTAACCTGTCAAATTAATGCGCCGCTGTTTTCAAAGGTTTCTAAATCTAAAGCCTAAAAACTGCAAGGACTGTTATAAATGGATTTTTTTTTTCCTGTGGACACTCTGTGTATCAAAAATCCCACAACTAGTCATTTCACTTTTCCTTTGTCAACAATCTGTACAGAACAGCTTCTTCAGTCAAATTACAGGCATTTCTTGGTAAAGACAACATATTATACTAACAATTTTACGCATTTTAAGATTAAATTTTGCTACACATCTCAAATCACAAGTCACAAATCCTAACAATTTTCAACAAAAGCTTTTAAAGAATGGAAACTTATTTTATGTTACATTGCTTGCTTTTATTTCATGCAAAGAAATGTATAACAGTATGGGTTTACATGTATACTGTAATACTAAGTTCTACCTTGTAAATGAATGCACAGGTAATGCACTGTACATGCTCCATGCACACAGCTTAATCCCTGAGAGAAAAGCATTTTTTGCTGCTTGATTTACCTGCACACAACCTGCCTAAAGCTGAAAGCATTTCAGCCATGACACAATAGCTGCAATTAAATTTAATGTAGAGAGCAAGTATGGAGAGGTCTTTGTGGCCTAATTCTAGGCTGATTCACAATGCCACATGGAAGAAGACAACATGATGACTTTTGGGCATTCTGTAACTGGAACAGTAGTGATTGACGCATTTCATTTCCTGTTTGTCCTGAACATGGCACAGCAGCCAGAAAGGATTATGTCTGCTGTCTGTTGACTCAAAGCGTTGCATGATTGTCCCTGATATAGATTTGGAAAAAACAAAGAAAGGATATTCAGAAATAGTCCTAAAACTGGAATGGGATTTCATTTCATATCTAGAGTGTACTGTATGTGAACTTCAGTTACTAAATTCACTTTCAACCGTCACTGGTTATTACTGGTTATTATGAATATTATATTCATCTCTGTAAATAAATCATCCTAAATCCTTTAAATCTTACAAACTAAACTTTTAAGAGCCAAAAACAATGGCTTATCTAGTTAAGGCTGACCTGTAAACTCATTGCTCAAGGCACCAGTTTGAGTTGGATGAGGCTAAATTCATTTACTTAATTCAAATACAATCCTTAGTTTCCAAAGACAGTGTTTTACTTGCAGCATTGGTGCCTGCAGCCATATGTCCATACGGCCTGTGCATACCTCGTGTGTACTCAGTGAAATTTGAGAGAGAGAGAGAGGTAGGTAAGGTACCCCCCCCCCCCCCCATGCGTGCGGTCCGTGCATACCTCACAATTTCACTCTGCCTGACTTGACATCAAGACTGTTAAGTGTCTAACATACTGTTAAAGCCCCATGTCTATTTACAGTGGTGCATTTACAGCTGTGTGTTAACATACAGCAAATCATTTTAGCTTTCCCTGATATGGATAGTACAGGTAAAAACGTGACAGACCAAATACAAAGTCTGAAAATGTGAAACACCTCAGAAAAACGTATTATATCAGGAGAATCCATAGAGACCTTGTTTGGCAGTGGGGTGGTAGTTTGGTGCAGCGGGAAGTAACATTATGCCACCCTTAGGTAGCACCAAACATTGTTTTGTCTAATTCATTTAAGATTTGAAACTTTACGTGTCATTTTCATCCACCTCCTCTGCTCTTTATCATCAAGTGGAAAATGGCAGAATGACAATTGGATGTGTTTTATGAACTCATGGACAAAATTCTATCGAAGATTTATCCTGCCTTCACGTGCTAAGGGAATTACAATAAATACTAGTTATGAACTTGAAAATTGGACATGAAAATCCCCTCACATTGTATTTCCCACTGGATAACTGGGAAAAAATTTGGATCCACGAGTTGCCAAGATTAAAATAACCTTTGAACTTTTCAACATAGCAGAGAGCAATGAGGGATTCATCAATGGAACAATGTTTTTATTAACATTCTACTGCTGTTAGCTGATGACTTCACACATTTATAGCATACGCAATTTGGAAAAAAGTGTATGTACATTAGATAGTGTTTACAGAAATGAAAGTTAAAAAGTGACTACAAGAGAGTTTATTGTATTTCTCCAGTGCTAATTAATAACTACTGATATATGGTATGAAACTTATGCAGTTCAAGTAAAAAAATACTTTTGCACCATAGTGCTCTAAAGTCCCATGTGTTAAATATTGCAGATGCTGATAAGTTGATGTTGTGGCACATCCTTCTAATGCCAAATATCTGCAGAGCAAAGAAGCAGGATGGGAATTTACTTGTTTTCTACATGAGTGCATCCCTTATTATTGGCAGTCACACTCCCTTCAGGCGCACCCACTTAATTCCACCCACCTCCTGCAGGCTCAACATGCTTGCCCATCAGAAAATTAATTACATTTTACGTTCTGTCTGTGACGACTTTCAGCCATCTAGGTTCATTGCCACTGACCCAAGCACATGGAAGTGTCTTCACACTTCAGATTAAAGACAATTCTCTGAAGGAACACAGTCCGCAGAGACTTGTGAAACACACTGGATTGTGGAGATGGCAAAAAGAAAACCAGTATGACCCCCAAATGCACCTGTTCTATTACCTTCTTGTTCACAACATCATGCTCACTTTTCCACATTTGTAGGGGTGGGAATCTTTTACTATCTCACAATTCAATTTGATTCCGATTTTTGGGGCTACGATTCAATTCAAAATCGATTTTTGATTCAAAACAATTTAATTCATAATGATTTCTGCTTCAATCTATAAGTGTACAAAGGATCCTCATGATCTACTCCAGTCTGCTTTGCAAGACAGAATGACAAATGCAGACATTAAAATGTCTTTTTCACATTTATTAAGTTTTAAACATTTATCCATGCTTGGCAGAGAGTTTGGTGAGGCACAGCAGTGTGCGTTGGTTTGCTGCTGGTGGCTGACTTGGCACCATGTCCTTAAGCTCTGGGTGATGCCTGCTGACAGACTGATCTCATGAAATCGCATTGTATGTGATGCCAATTTATTGCATTTGGCGTGCTATACGAATGCATTTTCAATCTTTTGTGTGTTATTTAACACCATTTGATGGTGTGTCAATGCACTAGCCACAAATTGCGCTAATTGCACTAATCACGAACCCTAACCACTAATTGTGCTAGCTGCTAATCGCTAACCGCTAGCCCTACCTCCTCCAATAGTTTCCTTTGTTTTGGTGCTTACCGCACATGCATTCCAGAACCGGCTGCATGATGACGTCAGGACATCCCATGTACAAAGCAGAGGCAGACTGCAGGCGGATTTGTTTTATTTTTTAAAATCGATTTTGGGACATTTTAAATCGATTCTGAATTGTAGTAAATGAGAATCACGATTTTTATATGAATCGATTTTTTGGCACACCCCTATACATTTGGTAAAAATACATATCTTTTTCCTGGCAAATTGTCCGGTGCCTCTGGGGGAGGGGGGTGGGGGTGGGGGGGCTACTGATGTCAACTGAGGACATAGGTGGGCGGTGGAAGGAATACTCTGAGGAGCTCCTCAATCCCACCAACATGCATTCCGTGGAGGACATGGCGTTGAGAGACCAGGAGACGGATGATCAGTCTTTCAGTTGAGGTGGTTTGGGTATCTAGTGAGGATGCCTCCCAGATGCCTCCTTGGGGAGGTGTTTCGGGCGTGTCCATCCGGGAGGAGACCTCAGGGCCTACCGAGGACACGCTGGAGGGATTATGGCAAAATCCCAATTCACCCCTTGGCCCTACCCCTTACCCCTCCATTTTGCACGTTCAAATGAAGGGGTACGGTTGCCTCAATTATCGATGAGTCGGAGAGGAAGGGCTAAGGGGGAGGGCTGTATGGCCCTCAAAACAGAGAGACCACACTACAAACAGAGGGGTATGAGAAATCTGCCATAATTATATCTGAATCATCGGCAAGATGGAGGTAAACACAGCAAAAACGGAAGCAGTGTGATGAAAGAAACACACAAATGTATTTTCTTCGTAAACAACTTAATCATTTGATCAACCATTTAATGCCGTTTCAATGTGTTATAGATCGCATTTCTGCGGTTTGCAGTTGATAGCCATAAAAAGATGCCCAAAGTCCATGGAACAACTACCGTTACAGCTGCTGATGGCATGAAGAATTATTTCGGAAACAAAGTTGTCACATCTGCTTATAGCAGCATCGATGACTGCTGATGACATAACAGGTGTCGAAGGGTTGTTTCATTTCATAGGGGAATATTTCAACTCCTACCCCTTGCAACTCCATTTCAGGGGGTAGGGGTAAGGGGTAGGGCCAAGGGGTGAATTGGGATTGGGCCTGTATCTCTCGGCTGACCTGGAAACGCCTCGGGATTACCCCAGAAGAGCTGGTGGAAGTGGCTGGGGAGAGGACTTTCTGGCCCAGGGGTCTGCAACTTTTATTATCAAAAGAGCCATTTTGCCCCCTCTTCTGCCAAAAAAAATAGTCTGGAGCCATAAAAAATAACAGAGCTTATAAACTTTTAAAAGTTTGAATCTTTTTTTTACATTTTATCTGTTACAACCACTGAATACAACAAGCAGAAGTGCAGTGTGGAATGGATTCTGGAGTATGATTACTCTAAAAGTACACAGTAAAAGCATTTCATAGTATTTGTGCTAATGGTATATGAAGTACTAATACCAAAAATACCAAATTTATGAGGTACTTACTGGAAAAAAAAAAAAATTTATTCATCATTGAATTTAGTCTTAAAGCCTATTTTAGACGAAAACAAACACTTTTGAAGCTTGGAAGGGAATCTGGAGTATGATTACTTCAAAAGTACACAGTAAAAGTAGTTCATAGTACATGTGCTAATAGTATATGAAGTACTAATACCAAATATACCCAATTCATGAGGTACTTATAGGAAAAAATAATTTTATTCATCATTGAGTTTAGACTTAAAGCCTATTTCATACGAAAAAACACATGTAGCTTGGAAGGGAATCTGTTGTAGGATTACCCCAAAAGTACACAGTACTCATACAGTCACTCTATGAAAAGTATTGCTATTTATGGAAATCATTCTCTTCAAAACTCAACACTGCCTCCGCAGTTCCCAGTTGTACTGCTCCATATTCTCCGTCTGGGTTTACATCCGCAAGCTGGAAAACGGACAGAATTACATAATGTACTAAGGACGGACAGAACCCTTCATCTGTATCCGTCTGCGTCTTTCACGTAGAGCATAAATGAGCCCTTACTTTTGTTGTCCAGAAGGCACATTCGCTCCATGCAGCTCATCTACCGTAACTGTTGAATGAGTAGCGCACAAGAAAAACGCTAGCGGCTTGTGTTGACCATGCAGAGAATCACAGCTGGCTTGACCACAGTAAAGGGAGCCACTACAAGGAGGCTTAAGAGCCGCATGCGGCTCTGGAGCCGCAGGTGGCCTCCTCTGCTGTGGCTGCTGCCCCTGTGACCCGGACCCAGATAAGCAGAAAAAGATGGTATGGTACATATCTTTTTGTAACTAAATATATCTGCTGTTTATTATGTTTTCCATATTTTTTTTATTGTTCACTGCAAACATTAGATTTCATTCTCCTTATACATGAATAGAACTAGAAAAGCCCTCGGACAGCGCAGACCTCCGCCAAGGCAGGTCAGCCCCCACCAAAATGTAATCATTTGTTCCTTGTGTCAGTATCAACATTTCTTGAAAATTTCATCCAAATTCATCCATAACTTTGAGTTATCTTGCTAACAGACAAGCAAACAAACAAACAAACAGACTGACAGACAGCCCAACAGAGAGACAGACAGACAGACTGACTGACAAACCCCGATGAAAACATAGCCTTCACCGTTCCTTGGTGGAGGTACAAATGACTGTATTTAATAAGCTAAGTCTGGTCTGTTGCAGCAAAGGCAGTTTAGAGTGGTCAGTGTATGGAACTGCAGAAGGGAAAGTGGGGATATGCAAACTTCACCAAAAAAGGTCTTAAATGTCTGTGGTTATCAACCAGCATGCTCTTGTTTTGAGGTAACAGGGCAACTACATTACACCATGCAACAAACAGAAGTGACAACCATCTATTAAGCAGTTTTGACACACCCACACAAACTTGGGAAGTGTTCTAATTAGGAAAAATAAATTAAAGCACATGTATGTGGATATAAAAAAGCCTTTGTCAGACCCCAAATCCCAACTACATTTTTTAGATGTTTCTTTCAATGTATTTAACCCATTTAGACAAAAGATTCACAATGAGACAAAATTAGAGCAGCAGCTATTAACTAGTTTTGTAATCGATTAATCTATCAATTATTTTCTTTTTTAGTTTCTAAAAAAAACACCAGAATGTGAAAATATATCCTTTCCTTCTGCAGATTTGTTCTTTGACTTCAAATCAAAAAATACAATTTAAAGATTGATAACCTAATGTTGTTTCGTCCTTTTCCGTAGAGCTGCAGCTATTGATAATTTTTGTACTCACTTAATTTATCGATTATTTTCTTTGATTCAATTAAACTGTTATTTGAATAGGAGAACAAAAAAATTGTAAAAATGTGAAAAAGACATGTCTGAAAATGAAAAAAAAACTTGTCCTTTATTCAAGAACCAGCTGAAACAACAACCATAAAAATATAAAAGTAAAACTATATATAAAAAATATCTATATAGAAATAACAACAACAATAACAACAGTATAAATGCATATATGAAAATATCTATAGATATAAACAACAACAAACAAATCAAATGACATCTACAAACAATATGTGCATTGCAGTCTTCAACACATCTGGATCCAACTTATTAATAACTTAAGACGAAACTAACATACAACTGAAAAAAAAGACAACTTTTTTTTTTTTAATATTTGTGTGAAAGCTACAAAGTTTAAAGGAGTAAGTGATGGTTCCAATGTAGAAAAGTGAGGATCTAGAGCATGTCTTTTTGTTCTCATCTCTTCTGAGCTATGCCCAATGTTGTTTGTGTTGATCCTGGCATCATGTGCCTCACAATCAGGCTACGTTCAGACTGCAGACAAATGTGGCCCAAATCCGATTTTTTTGTCAATACGTGACCTGGATCCAATCTGTTAAAGACAGTTTGAACTGCACAAATCAGATTTTTTCAAATCCGATCCAGGCCACTTTCATATGTGATTGTAAATCCGATACGTATCTGATATTTGGCAATGCGACCTCAGTCTGAACCAGGTCACATTTATCCGACCTTTACGTCATTGAAATACAACAAACATCACAACTCAACATATAAAACTCAAAAGAGAAAACATATTTACTTCCATAAACACAGTGCATGCCTGTGTGGTCACGGATTACATCAGGACCTCTTTTGTGCATGTGGGTCTCTTCAGGGTCGCATTCAATTCATACTCAAAACTGATAGCAATCTGATTTCACCAAAAAATGTGAATTGTGCATCTAGACCTGTTGTCTGAATGTAGCCTAAGTGTCCATATGAAACACAACAGCGGAACCAATGTTTTGCAGCAGCGAAATTAAGGAAACAAAGCTAATATAATAATTATTTTAACTGTATTAATTGTTTCAGCTCTAGACGAAACAGTTTTACACCACTGCAGATCAAGGTTGCAGCAGTGTGAACTAGACACTCAGCTTTTCTCAAACTGCCTGATAACGTCATCAGCTACCAGGTCCAATCTCCACGGTGCTGTTTTTAGACAGTCACACTATATAGTGTTTTCTCTGCTTATTAGAGCTGACACCAGCAGTCACAGATACAGACACAGATAAACTTTATTTATCCCCAGAGTAAAACTCATTTTCCTCAGCTCAAGAAAATAAAACCAAACAAATAACAGCTTTAAACTAAGGACTTGCTGCACTGTCCATTTAAAATCAGAAATAAAGCTGTATTAAAAAGCTCACCATCACTGTCCTTTTGACCGCTTCAAATTTACACCTCATCATAAATCATTGGTCTGAACTGTTCTTAAGATGTTGTGGCATCTGGTGCTGCAGTTGCAGACTGTTATGACCCCTACGGTCACCACTAAATAAAGTATCCCAACAGTTTACAGGAATCCAAGGAAATTTAATACTCATCATGATTTGCTTTCATTTCCATATAATCACCTGAAAATACAGTATGATTGTGTTTTTATTACCTAGAATGAACAATTTCTGTGTACAGCGGGAGCTGGTCACCTTGTTGCATTTCCATTTCTACAGCAGCTAAGAACAGACTATTATCAGCAAGTGTGAGGGCAGAGTAGTGAGATGTGCAATTCCACCACTAGATGTCAATAAATATCACACACTGAACCTTTAACCTTAGATTAGTTATTATAATTTTAATACAATGATGATTAAACCTATAGCCACCATTCACAGCTCATTCGCATGTCTGTCTGGCTTCTGATTGGTCGAATCTATGAGCTGCTGCTCTTCTACATTCACTGAACACAATCCATGCAGAGAGCCTGGTACACATCAGCTGGCATTTGATAAAATGTCTTAAAAAAAGAAACCGTCAATCATACAAGTTTCCAAAGGTTAGGATAACCTAGGATGCATGAGGCTGTCACCAGGTGGCGCTAAAGGCAATATTACAAATAACAGCGATAAACACACGACTGAAGCAACAGTCAAACAACATCTGTTACGACTACAGCGGTATCCTCTAATTAGGACTAGGTAAAATATGAAATTATTTTGATTATTCAAGGTCTCTCTGAATATTAATAACTTAAATGAATAATAACTCTCTGAATATTGTGAAATTTGCACTTTTTTGACTGAGAAAAATTCTAAATCCCGCATGGGCTCTAAAATGGTGTGATGCAACGTCACTTTACAACAACAACCCCATTACAAACAGGTGTGATGTTGTCTCACAGTTAACACTGACCAGTTATTTGGCCTCTTCAGTCCACATGTATGGACTGAAGATACGTTGTAGGTTTTAATAGATGCACTGGGGCTCAGTCAGCTAACCAGTCATGTGAGCCAATTGTTTGCTGCATCACAGTGTATTCAAAACAAGTGTTCCCATCTCCCATTATGTGCAATAGCTGTATGAAAAATGGCAAAATCTGCATCAGGGGAACGTAAAAACATTTTTTTTTTTTTTTAAGTAGAACAAAAAAATTCTGATGTAATATTTTGAAATGTACATAAAATGTGTTTTATGAAAACAAAACTATTGACTGAAAAACATTTGTTACTGTCCTTACAATGAGCACGACAATCAGCATGAGAGTGCAGAATGAGAAATACTACAATAACCTTTTCTTATTCTTTTCTTTCCTATTTAACTATCTTCTGAAGCCTTTTGTCATATTGACACGTCCACTTTGACAGCGTCAAAGGAATGCAGCAACAGTACAGTAGCCAAACTTATAGTGTAACCCTTTGGGACAAATGCATCACTTCAGATCAAGAGGATATAAGCCTGGGGTCAACGTTACCCTTGAGAAGCATGAGATGCGTGACATTTCTGACTCATATTTACGAATAAAGTCTCACATGATCTCATACACACACACACACACACACACACACACACACACACAGCAAATGTTTAAGAGAGGAACTTAAAAACAAGCACACCAACCCCCTTCTGCATAAATTAATCACAAATCATACATTTTAATCTGCTGATATAAAGGCGCAGCATGCCATCTGGAAACCGCTGTGTGTGTCTGTGTACATGCATGTGTACAGTATGTACTGTATGTCTGCACCCACACTGGACCATTATGTAAAAAAAAAAAAAACGTAAAGCAAGTGTGCGCGCAATGGCAGATGACACACTTTTTTTCCCGGTGGGTGTTCTGCTATTTTTTGCTTTCATGCTCATACAGACCACCTCACGCACATTATAAGAAGGAAATGCATTAGCCATGGTGGAAAACACACACACGTACATGTCACCAAGGGTCAGCTATCTGTCAAAGCAACGCCAGATGAGGGCTTTTTTGACACGTCTTAATTTCACCATTAACAAATCCAAAGACATGGGGAAACCACATCTCATAATCTCATCATCTTTATTATTCCGCTGTGTCAAATAAACTCCCAAAGACACATTAATCATCACTCACTATCGCTTCTGCTACTGTTTAATAAACCACAAGATTACGCACTGTTTATCCCAACACTTTTTTTCTGCTGTTCTGAACATCTGGAGCAATTTGAAGAAACAGTCACACTGACCAAACTATTCTTTCTTTCTTTCCTTGGAACCAGATAGTGCAGAACGCAAAATGGTGCAAAATGTCAGTCTTCTGACTGGAACCACATCGTCCCCCGTACTGGCTTCCATTCACTGGCTTCCTGTCACTTACAGGATCCAATTTAAGATTTTATGGTATGTTTTGAGTCCCTGAATGGTTTGGCACCCTCTGCCGGCTCGGGGAACACAATCCTCAAATCATCTGATTTTAGATCTACCAAAAACCCATCTAAAGACTAAAAGCGACAGAGCTTCTTCTGTTCAGGTCAAAGGTTCTGGAACATTCTGCCCCAACAAACCATATGTGCACAGTCCACCGAGTGCTTTAAATCTCTTTTAAAGACACACCTATTTGCACTGGCTTTTAATACACGTGTGATTTTTTTATTTGTTTTATCCTCTTGTTGTGTTTTTAATCCAATTTAATCCTATTATTGTGAATCTGATTTTTATCAGTTTTAGCATATATCATATATATATTCTTATTTTTACTAGTTTTATCATATCTGGTATTTTTACCTATATCTTTGTACAGCACTTTGGACACTTTGCATTGTTTTTAATGTACTTTATGAATAAACTTGATCTTGACCTTGACCATAAAATGGGAGATTAAGAATATATTAAAATTATGGCCAATATACAGTATAGGGACTTTATTTAAAAGGGAACATCTAGTTTTTGTTTTGACTGAAATATGACATGAAACTACATCAGTTTAAACATGGCTCATATGAAACCTTAACCGTAACCTGAGAATGAGTCAGAGGTTTAATACAGTATAAGTTAGTGGTAAAAACACTCTTTAGAGATTTTTAGCTGCACATCAGTTCAAAAAGGTTTCTACCATCACTTTATATAATTAATAATAATAATTATAAATTTAAAAAGTTTGTTGAGCTTAAAACTTTCAGGTCAGATCCCTCCCCAGTTACTTCAGGTGTACCCCAGGGCTCCGTCCTGGGGCCCCTTCTATTCATCATTTACCTCCTCCCCCTCTGCAATATCTTCAGAAAATTTAACATCCATCTCCACTGCTTCGCAGATGACACCCAGCTCTACCTCTCCACCAAACCTTGTTCCACACTCCCGCCTTCCTCCCTCACCTCCTGCCTCTCTGAAATTAAATCCTGGTTCACCTCCAATTTCTTAAAACTCAATAGCGACAAAACAGAAATGCTCCTCATTGGCTCATAATCCACTCTTTCCAAAACCAACACCTTTTCCCTCACCATCGACAGCTCCTCAGTCTGCCCCTCCCCTCAGGTTAAGAGTCTGGGTGTCATCCTCGATGGCCTACTATCTTTCAAATCCCACATCAATAATGTCACCTGGTCTGCATATTTCACCGCCTCCGCCACTCACTCACCCCCCATACCACCTCTATTCTCATGCACAGTCTCGTAACCTCTGCCTCGACTACCGTAACTCCTTCCTATTCGGTCTTCCCCAAAAGTCCCTCCATAAACTGCAATTGGTCCATAACTCTACCGTCCGCATCATCACCAAAACCCCCTCCTACCACATCACCCCCATCCTCCATGAACTACAATGGTTCCCAGTCAAACAGAGAACTGAATTCAAACTCCTCCTGTACACATTTAAATCCATCCACAATCTTGCTCCTCAGTACCTGTCAGACCTCCTCCATATCACCACTCCAGCCCATTCCCTCAGGTCCTCCTCCTCCATCCAGCTCACTGTGCCCCCTGTCTGCCTCAGACACCATGGGAGGCCAAGCCTTCAGCCGCTCTGCTCCTCAGCTCTGGAACTCCCTCCCACCATCCATCCATAACAGTAATTCTCTCCCCACATTCAAATCCAGACTCAAAACTCACCTTTTCAGAATAGCCTACCCACCATAAGTTCTACTCTCCATTTTACATCTTCATTTCTAGATATAGTAATTATTCTTTTATCTGTTTATTTCTTTGTATTTTATGGATTGTCTGTTTTATCTTGTTGTACAGTGTCCTTGGGTGTCTTGAAAGGCGCTTATAAATAAAATTAAAAAAAAAAAAAAAAAGCTTCCTGAAAATCAACACTAATTGCCCCTGTCACTCATTATCTTGTAAATTTTGTTTGGCTGTCAGTCAGGCGCAGCATTTCAATTTCAGCCTCTCAATTCATGTTAAGCAAAGTTAAGATGGCAGCCTTTTTGTTGTAGACCTACAGTATAATTAACTGTCAACACTTAGTGGATAGAGTTTGTTATGAAAACTGGAAGCCATAAGAACATTCTGTCAAAGGCACAATGGGACCAGAGAGTAAAGGGAAACATTCAATTTTTTTCTAGTTTAACCCATTACAAAATGCATTTATTAATTATTTATACATTATACTGTATGTGCATTGTATCATTTGCAGTTTAGATGTACAAGATGTTGGATTCTGTTAAACCTTTTAACGTCGCACTTCATTCTCAAAGTTAGGGTTATGACCATCTTTGAGCCATGTTTAATCTGGTGTAGTTTTGGTTGTGTTTCAGCCACATGATAAACACAAAAAACATAACGTGCGCACACTTGAAAAACCTTGGCCTGACTTATCAGGCGCACTACTGCCACCCAGTGGCCTGACTTATCAGTGCATGCCAAAGTTTTTGGACAGACAGACGAGGGTAACTAGAATATGCTCTTGAAATGTAGTTTAATACATGCGTATTGGCCTTACACTTCTTTTGTTGAATCCCTAACAACCTTAAATTAGTCACTAGTGAATACGTTTTAGTACTTTCAAGTACTGTGAGGTAACACTGGTTTTACTGAAGGTATTGGTCTCATTTTCATCTGGAGGGCATTTTTACTCATCTCAGACAAAAATGGACAATGGATTTTATGTCAAGACCAGAGCTGCTATTATGGCTAAACAGGTGCATTTTCTGATTTGTTCAAGTTATTACTCTAATTGGGACAAAAAAAAAATGGGGAAAAAAATCCTTATACCATATCAATTTGCAATATCTGAAAAATTTTTGTTGCTGTAATGCCCCTGTTGTGTGTCTAGTCTGGTCTTGATCCCTCAAAGTCTGGTCTCTTCTCAGTTTATTTTGTCTTGACAACAGTGTGGTCTGATGGATGTTATTTAAGTTTAATGTTTAAGGTATATTTTATTTAGAAGTGAGGACAGTTTTCTCTCTACATATTTCCCAATCAAATCATGTTTTCTTCCCAATAGGTCAGGATGTTGCTACTTCATGCATGTGAAGGCTGCCAGCTTCCTAGTCCAACATAATTCTGCCTCTGGGGGGTTTTGGCCTGACACTGGCCTGTCTCTGAACTGGCTCAGGTCTCTGAACCAGGGATTAATCAGACACACTGATCCAAATGCTATGCCTCTGGGGAGAGTATGTGCACATTAACATGGCTAAATCTACCAGACGAGTAAAATACTTATTTCAATACAGGATATTTGACTTGAGGCTTTAATTGTTTAAGGATTTTGATATTCATTTTGTTTCACTAAGTGTAGTTGGTCCGCCTTTGGAGACTTGTACTGCTCAGTACCAGCTGGTCAACAAGTCCACTTTGAACCACTAACCTAGAGCTCGGAGATTCTTCCCATTTAAACGGAGCACACTACAATTCTCTAAAGCAGAACACACAAACAAACAAACATACTGACACAGACAACCAAATCCAGCTACTCCCAATTACAGAAACAGGGGGGTTTGTGAACAGAAGTCTATAAAATTTGCCTTCCCAAAATAAGTAACCTCTTAACATCCTCCAGGTCGCCGAGTCATGTTTAAAATAGTTTGGGTTATGTTTCAGCCACAAAAACTAGAACATGGCCATTTTAAATTAACCCATAAAGACCCAAACATCCATTGCCAACCAAAAGCATCTACTGATCTAAAATGTTTAATAAGTGGTGATCCACTAATCTTATCGATACATGTAAATAATTGAGGTAAAATGTAGTTTCTCAGCTTTCAATCCTCATCAGATATGACCCATTTGGACATTCAGAGTCTCCGTAGTGAATGTGGAAACACCGTCATCTTCCATAACATTGATTCACCAGTAAAACCCATGGAGCTTGATAAACGACAGTGGATTGAGACACTTGTTTTTATGTTCAGTTAATGCTATATTTTGATAAATTATTAATTTTCTATTAACTTTAATGAACATCTATATGATGAGTAAATTAGATATAGGAATGATTTTAACTGAAAAATACAAACTGCAGAGGACAATATTAAAATAAATGGTGACAAATCACTTGGGAAAGAAAAAAAAAAAAATTAGAAGCTGTGACAAAATAGTTCTGTGTTTTTCAGGATTGTATATCCTTACACTTACAAACTTATGAGCCTAACCTTAAAAAAAAAATGTGGCTACTGACACAGTACTGTGGCACGAAATATTGGTTTGTCTATTACCACAGAGCCAATCAGTGCCCTTGTTATATCATGTGTAGGTTGGTAACTTGCCACATCCCAAAAAGTACAAAGGCAATCAGATAGCAAAAAGGTCAGACTTAAACGCAGCAGAGGTTTAGTTCAGTCAGTAAGGCTTCAGACTGCAATGCGGAAGACTCAGGTTAGATTGATTCCTGGTCAAAGCAGCAACTTTTTTTTTTATGCAGGGGGGGGGCAAGGGTGACAATAGGTAAAATCCTACATTGATATAAATCAGCCACTGGGACAATGTTCAGAGTGCAGAATTCGGACCACAGCACTCAATACACAACTGACACAGAACTGAGAAGTCACACAGCACACTGCTGCATCTAACATGTAGCTCCACCCACCTGCTCCAGCCTCAATCTCACTGACTGCACAGAGCAAAGAACACAGAAAAATAACATGAAGAGCATTTAGAACAATAATTCCTATTCTATACTATATACTGTCACTAATTTGTCGTTTCTTCCATCATTTGCCATAGTACTGTGGTAGCAAAATGAACAAAAGAATGCACTGAAGTATATGCCATATATCACTACAGTACTGTGGCAACAAGAGACGAATGAGTTCATGGAACAGTATCCATGATTGGGTCTAGTACAAATGCTAACATTTGATTGGTTCTGTGGCAATAGACAAACCGATATTTCATGCCACAGTACTGTGGCAGTAGCCATTGCTTAAAACAAAATCTCTGCTGAAGTACATAGTCAAAAGGTGCATCAGGGAATGGTTCAGTCTCTCCAACCATCATCACTGATATGTGTACAGTGTCAAACTGTTAACATAAACTGCAAAGTCAAAAAACAAGTCACCACTAGGTTCTGACTAAGCAAAAAGTTCAGATGCTTCCATTGAATAAGATGTGGTTAATACTTGTCAGCTGTAACGACTTCTTTAACTCCAACTGTTGACTCTCATTTCTTGAACAACCATCAGTTTGATAGAGAGCATAAAGATTCTCCCATCATGCCTAGTAACTACAGTATAGTAATGGGAAGTCCGATTCTTTAGGTTCCCCCATCTGTTGAGAATCAATTCCGAATTGATTCATTTGATTTGCCAATTTAAAAAAACATCTAACAGGTGTTGATCACAAACTGGCGGTGCCAAACTGCCAAGTATATGCCTCCACCACAACACCACTTGACAAGCAGAAGTGGCAATAGGTCTAACCCTTCATACTGTCTTTTCTGTCCATCTATGAATAAAGTAATTACAAAATTATGGTACTACTTTGTCAATAGTCAATTCTTTCTTTCTATCTATCTATCTATCTATCTATCTATCTATCTATCTATCTATCTATCTATCTATCTATCTATCTATCTATCTATCTATCTATCTATCTATCTATCTATCTATCTATCTTATGTTGTTTAAAACAACATTGCGCTCTGTGTGTAATTGAATTTTATTAGTGTTCTTTCAGGCAATTAAAATTTACCAATTTAAACATTACAAAAATAGTGGACTTCAGATTTCCTCATTCACCTTGTTTGTTCATGATCTAATATGGCTTCTGTTCTGTCTTCTTACGGTAGAGGTATCTAGTCTCGTTCACCAGTTAAATAGACTCAGCTATTTGCAAAGCAATTCAGTGAGTCATCAATTTGTGAACGATTCAGCAAGTCGTCGATTCATGAACAACTCAGTGAGTCATCGATTTGTGAACAATTCAGCCAATTCAGTGATTTGTGAATGATTCAGCGAGTCAGTGATTCGTGAACGATTCAGAATTGATTCAGCAACTCAGCTCTACTCAGCTCCTCTTTCATTCAGTGGTTCACTACCTCAGCTCAGTCTGTCCATCACCGGCAGCAACTAGTCTCGCAATACAATCAGAGATCTTGCCGTGGAGACAACCTGCTGCATGGTGCATCACACAGTACTTCCCCCTCCGACTTAATGAGTAATTCTGACTCATTTATATGATAATAAACAAAATGTTTGCAAAGTGCAAAGGTTCAATTGCATTCATGAATCGATTCTCATTCATTTAAATGAATCAATTCTTTTGAACGATTCGTTCATGAATCACCCATCACTACTACAGTACAAGCCTGTGGGGACAGTGTGATGACCTGGGCTTGGTTCAGTTGGTCACATCTAGGGTCAATAATATGCGTCCAAAAAAATAAGGTCCGCTGACTACCTGAATATATTGTAAGTGCAGGTTTTATCCCCCAATCAGTGGATTCTTTTCTTCCTAGATGACACAGGCATATTCCAAGTTGCCAGTGTCAGGATTCACTAGGCTGAAATTGTGAAAGAGTGACTCAGGGAACAGACATCACTTTCACACATGGATGGACCACCACAGACTCCAGACGTGAACCCCATTGAGAATCATAGGGATGTGATAGAGATGATTTTATGAAGTGGTCCAACTCTCCCATTCCCAATACAAGGGCTTAGAGGATATTGCATAAAGCATATTAATTCTCCCATCAGTGCCCTTGACTGAGGCACTGATGAAGATCTGGAGTTGGTCCCCCAAACTTCTTGAATGGCAGCTCACTGCTCCTAATGTGCTCATCGCTAATGCTTGGTGTTGTGTGTATTAGGTAAAATGCAGAGATACAATTTCTCTACAAGGATAATAAACTAAGTTCAACATTTTTTAACCTTTAATGAACTGATCACAATAATGTGACAGTGAATGTGTGCTGTATAAAGAGTTAAATGCAGGCAGATGGAATTTTAAAGAGTGACTTTTTTTGTCTGGGCAGTATACATACACACTCAACTTACTGAAATCATCCCCCCCCAAAAAAGCATGAATTGAAAAGTTATCATGGTGCAATCATAAATGTTTTTTTTTTTTTCTCCAGTTAACGTGGACATTTTCCAGATTTTCTAAGATTTTCTATTGTACCATCCCTCGAGTTAACAAGGGAAAGAAATTCCACTAATAAAAAATATAAAAAATAGATAACAATAATAATAATAATAATAATAATAATAATAATAATAATAATATTTTTTCATACAAAAACATTATTGGGTGATAGAAAGGAATAGAAAATATTGTACAAGCCAATGTATTATGTTTGGTTTTGTTTGTTTTTTTATTGATTACTTTCTTGGCTCATGTTATTGGGACATTTGTGGACAGTTTCTTGACTGGATGGTTGAAGGATTTAGGCCGCTCATTTGTATAATATATGTTGCAAGTGACACTAGACACACATACGTGATGAAGGTCAGACTCTATAGTAAAATATTTACAAGAATTGAGACACCGTGCAGGAGCTTTTTCTTGTCACCTTCCCAAAAAAGGAAATTTACCATTAGTTGGTCATTACACATTTACCCACACAATCCCATGTCATTACATTAATAATATACCAGTGAAGGACACTGTACCTAAAAAATAAGGTTGAGGAGGTTCTGCAAAATTTGTTGTTCTTGTGGAAAAACTAAGTATGATGCGAAGTTTGAACAGAGGCATGACATGATGAATTATCCTCGAATCCAGATGTGTGAGTATACACAGAGACTGCCAAGTTCCCCTGATATTTCTCCATGCCCCTTAATGACACATTGAATATACTATATATCAGGAGGTCTGGAAGCTAGCGATACAGGAAACAAATTGTTTAGTAAAAACCATTAGCATTCTGTCACAGCACTGGGTTACCACAAAGGTGGACTGAGGACTTGAACACAATTGGTGATGTTGCCAAAGTGAATAAGAAATAGATGCGACTGAGCAAAGCAGACACTGAAGAGGATTTAAACACAGATAAAAATGGAGGAGGAAAATATGAAGTAAAAAAAGTCGGATATTCAGAAACTTGACAATAATCGCAGGAACACAGACACATTAAACAGAGACAGAGGCAGGCCACGGATATGCACAGTGACACGAAGTAGATTTTGGTCATTGCCTTGTTAAAGCATGCATGATGCAACCGTGCTGCTTCCATGGCCTACATTCAGCCAGCTGGCAACACAGAAGTGCATGCATGAGCATTCATCCAGCCCCCCTACCCCCACCTCCCCACTTATACTCAAACAAACAAACATGGATCAGATGAGACAGTAGTGGGCCAGTGTTGCCACTGGGAGACATGAAAACAAACTAAATCCATTAATACAGGCGAGAGTGCAGTTTCTGCTTTTTTTTCCCATGACATCCTGTGAAATTAATCAAACTTCCTTTGTTACTTTCTTTGTCCGAGCAGCCGTATTGCAACATCTGTGCTGCAGTGAAATACAGTGTATTCCACCTTATCGTCCCGTGGCTACAACAACTGCTTTGCTTTCATAACCCTTGCGTAAAAGTCAGGGTCCTGTTGTGCATGCCTTGTAATAGTTTCCTGCTGGCTGACTCTTCTCCATTCTGATAACCCCCTTGTCCCAGTTCTATCCACAGAAGCATAAAACTAATTTTAAAGTTGCATGAGGCAGATTAGCCTAGTTCAGCCAAGCAGTGTAAATTGGGATGGGTTAGCTAATGTCTTCTGATATCAACGTCATTCTCATAACCCAGAATGGAACTAAGTGAGTTGATGTCACTGAGAATAGGCAGGTGCAAAACTGCATGTCACTGTTGTGGAATATTTATGTCTGTATAAACACTGTGCACAAAAAGATAGGGTCACACTGTAAGTAATCCACTGAATGGATAAGCTAAGCTCCTTATGGGGTCCTCCATGGAAAGCAATTGAAACCAATTTAGCTCCGCATGAGGAAATTTGATTGAAATTGACAGATAAGCAGCACATGCTTAAAGTAACAAAGACAGTTGGCAGTCATAAAGACAGAGATGAAACAAGGGAAGATTAAATTAAAGAAGGGAGAAACTAAAATGAAACAGTAGAGAAAGAGCAGCAGACAAGAGGGAGGCAGTGGAAAGCAATTTTAAGCAACACCCTGAGAAGAAAACAACTTAACTTCAGTCCATGTTAATACTCTAAACTGCAACATGCAACTTTCAGGATATGTGCAAGGAGTCCAGTACAGCATGGTAGCACAAACACAGTACTCACCTAGTCTAGGCTGCCCTTATGGCTGGCACAGGGTAGAATAAGTCCAGCACAAACACACGCCACCATCACCAACGTTAAAGTACCAGTGAGTGCACACATAAGTAGAAAGACAAGGAGCGCATGCACTCGAAGGTGGAGAGAAGCTGAACTAATGTGTCAGTGTGTGAGGGTGTGTGTGGAAGGGTGTGTGTGTGTGTGTGTGTGTGTGTGTGTATGTGTGTGTATGTGAGTAAGAGTGAGTTAGGTGGGTGTGTGTGAGTGTTTGAGTGGGGAGATCCTCTCCAGCGACGGACTGTACGGGGCAGAGCTCTGTCTGTGTGTCTGTGTTTGTGTGACGTGTCAGGGTTTCATCCAGACCCCTCCCTCCCTCCCTCCTCTGCTCGCTCTCTCTCGCTCTGTCTGTCTTTCCCTCAATTGCTCTCCTCAATCCCTGTATCTTTCCTTAATCCCTCCCTTTCCCCCCACCGCCATGAGCATCCCCCGTTGCCCCACCTCTCGACCCACAGACTGATAAAGGCTTTCAGGTGCGAGTCAAACACACTCCACACACGTGACTACATCTACATCTCATGTCCCATTGGAATTTAGCTGCAGTTGTGTCCCAAAGACTTGCCATACTTTGGTTTATTTATAGGTTTCTGCGTCATTTTAATCACTGTGAGAAATGAAATATGTGATTTTACTTACTTATTTAGTTATTTATTGCAGTTTTGATTACACAGAATTTAATGGATTTTATTCTATACCTTTTCAACCCATAAAGACCCTATACTATTTTTTGCAGTGACTTCCAAATAATTTCTCTCTACATTTAACTATTACCAAGTAATTTATCACCATTTATCATAATATTATCCTCTGCATTTTTTTCAGCGAAAATAAGGTATTTTCATAATTTTATTTATTGAAGCTCAGTAAATTCACAGGTTGAATATCCAAACAGAGAAAATTGAAGGAAACATGACTTTTTCAGCAAAATATATCTTTAAATCTACATAAAAACAAACGTCTACAACCACTGTCATTTGTCAAACTACATGAATCAATGTTGCAGAAGATAATGATGTTTCCATGTTTGCTATAAAGACTGTTTAAGATAGTAATTAAACATTTTAGATCAATAGATGCTTTTGGGTCTTAAAGGCTTAATATGAAACACTGATCATCATTTGACAAGACAAATGTCACTATGACACCTGACTTGGTGTTCATACATAATCTACACATGTTGTGTATATGCCTTTGACCTGACCTTTAAAGGGTTTGTTCATACTTGTGTACAGCAAGTACAATTTAAGCTGGCTCTACTTACAGAAATGGAATGGAATATTCAGTATTATGTTTTCATTAATCTATCAATTGTACATAAATAGGAATCAAACCAGGAACACAAACACTGGTTCAAGCAAGGGAATTGCATGTTTTTTGTGCTATTCAATTGATTGCAATGCTGCAGTTTCAACCATAGATGTCACTAAATATCACACACTGAACCTCTACAAATTTGTCAAACTTCTTATAAATCAGCTAAATAAACTCCTATTTCAAGATACATATGCATGACAAAGAATCCAACAAACTGAGACACCAACTTTGGATAATTATCACAGTGAAGTACACAGGTAGTACAGACTGACAATACATTTAGATACAGTCCAGTACATTTCTTGTCCACTATTTTGTTTTGATTAGTTGTTCTTGTTTTACCATAACTGGTTTGCTGGGGTAGTTTTTATGTTACTTTTCTTTTGTTTTTCTATGAGAAGCATCTGTAGCAGATTCATGACCTTGTTCCTAATGTGAATTGGGAAGCAAGTTGCATCTATTGTTTTGACAGTGGAAGCGTCAATAAAAAATATACATAGCTGTACCAATTCATCATGTATTTTTGTCCTGGGGAGATGACCCACATCACTTTTGGGTCTCAAGGTGAAACGAGAACTCTGGTTTATTGGATAAAAAACTGAATGTTAGCTTTACATGTCTGTACTCTCCATTATGTTGGTACATTTTTGTTGGGTTTATTAAACAATAAACCAATACTATATTTTAGTGTTCAGAGTTATAACAGTAAACAACCTTAATTAAACACAACGGTTAAACCTATTTGAGGTTTTATTCCAGTACAAATCCTGGACTCTCTGCACTTCCCTATCTCATACTGGCACATTTCTGTATCAAAGAGCACCAAGGTTAAACATACAGCTCCAAACATGAATAATTTGTTTACAGAATACTAATTCAGTCAAACATACTTACCAATCTTGCTGTGTTGTGTGGGCACTTTAAGATGCTTCTTCCGCCCCAGCTCTTCTCCAAGTAGGTAGTACCATCCTTGGACCTTCTACAGCACAACAACACAACACAGCACAAAACAACACAAAGGCTTAATATGTATGTGTGTGTGTCATGTACGTAAGCAGGAGCATTGACTTTAAGCTTCAGGAATCAAACTAATGAGAACTAAATTTAAAATGAAGCTTACGTCGAGGCATAAACACACAAACAAGCAAGAAACACACAAACAGTAAATTTATTTGGTCCTTCAGGGCAACAAACGCTAACCATACACACACAAACGACCTACAATGCTTTAGCTTATTCCAGCAGCTGAAGTCCCACTTCTGTACCAGAAGCCAGATGGTGTGTGTGCATGTGTGTGTGCATGTACACATATGTAAATAAGTTTTTGTTAACATGCACACATGCACACATGTGTTTAGAACTCCTGTATGTGAGTTACATAAATTGTGTGTGTCAGAGGCAGGCAGATTTGTAATCCTATGATGTGGACATACTCTTGCAAACAAGGACATAATAACGCTGTCATAAGCTTTGCACTTATTCTCCTCTATCACACATTTATTACAGAGCACAAACACACAAACATACGGCTGCACACTGCCAGCCCCCTCTTTTGTACTAAATAATGTGATGCCGTGGACAGTGACAATAATCTCCGTTTTAAAAGCATCTTATCTGAGTGGACAGATTTCTGCGGGCTGTGGGACAAGTGGGGAGATGGGCGGGGGCTTGAATAGAGACAAGAGTGAGGGGGAGGGGAGGGCATATGTCCTGAAAGTCAGGGGAGGGATTTACACCATCGTTCAATATTACTCTGAACATGTGACAAATGGGAGAAGAGTGGGCTGAAGGGAGCTGTGGGAGATGAAGAGAGAAAAGAGCGCGATGTAAAGTAAAAACCACAAACTGGCAAAAGGGTGCAAACAAATGATAAGATGTGACAGGCGAGTAAAGCAGGTACCACATAACAGCTAAGCTCTGAAAGAACTGGAAAAGAGAAACTCAGAAAGGGATGCACTGAATGAAAACTAAAGCAGATAAACAGTACTAGGAGGCAACAAAACTCCCTAGGATTCAAAGTTAAACCTCTCTTATTAGCATCGGAAGCCAATTAAAAATTCATTGTGATAAATGTTAGAGGAAGGAAGTCATAAGCCTGATTAAACTGCACTTTCTTTCTGCTGTTTGTTTACCTCATTGATGTGGATGTTGACTTAAAAGTACAAAACCGACCCACTGGGGTGGAGTCAAAAGGCGACACCAGGGTTCATTCATACACTCACTGCTATGTGTTCATACTTTGGTTCAATTCAGTTTCGAAGATGCAATAAAAATAAACAAAATAATCATACATTAGTGGCTATGAAAAAGCATAAAAGTTTATTAGAACTCGAGCCCAACCGATTAATTGGCGGGCCGTCTGATTACAGCATATCACTGATTAATCAACATCAGTCATGTTCAGTTTCAGTTTCCCTTTGACAATCACGGACCGCTATCCAACCCCCTTCCCCAACAATGACGGACCGCTATTTCCTTCGTCTTACGATCTATTCACCCCCCACCCCCGTCTGTGCGCTTCCTGTATATGTCACAATTTCATTCTGCAGGTGTGTCTGAGTATTAATACTGTAATTGTCACTTACACTTTAAAGAGTGATTTACCAAACAATTTCTGTCACTACTTATAAAACATAGACTCACATCTTTTCCCAAAAGTCTGCTCTCTCCAACATGAAAACTACCACATCTACAAACCGTGGTTCCCCACAGGTCACATACTAGTCAAATGTAAGACTACTACACAACGTTGCTTAAACTGTCTGTGAGATAAACAAAGATGTAACTGTTAATTCACATGTCCACCATTATCTAATATAAGACTATGATATCCTGTGTATAACATATGATGACTTGATTCACATGTTCAAAAAGGAGTGGGAGGACAACAGTCAAACATTTAACTTCCCATCAGTATAAAGCTACATGAAATCTGTATTCCTATGGATCTTTTTGTAAATTGTTGTATACAACTGTCATTTTCATAAAAATACACATGTATACATACATACTCACCTTTACAGACATACAAAAAATGCAAAGAATTCATACATTTTTCAAGGTGAGACAAGATGAACAAGTAACAAAATAAATAATTTAAAGGAAAAGAACAAAAAAAAAACAACAAACACTAGAAAAGCACTCAGAGAGCGCAGACCTCCACCAAGGCAGATCAGTGCCCCCCCCCCGATCATCAAAGAAATGTAATCATTTGTTCCTTGTGCCAGTATCAACATTTCCTGAAATTTTCATCCAAATCCGTCCATAACTTTTTGAGTTACCTTGCACACAGACAGACAGACAAACCAACACTGGCAAAAACATAGCCTCCTTGGTGGAGGTAAAAAAAAACAAACAAACAAACAAACAAAAACCACACTAAACGTTAGTACTCAGATACCTTCTCCAGTTTTCTACTGCATATAATTTATTTCTTTCTATGTCTTTTGATTTGGACATTATTCAATCTGTTCCATAATTTTACTTTTCCTGGTCATTCACACTTTTCAAATTACGTTTCTGTGAATAATTTTTGAACATTTCCTCATAGCAATTTGTTTCTGGCTTTAAATAATATCTGAGTGGTCTGGAATTCTACAAGATCTTTAAATTTCAACAATTCTGACTTTGTGTGATCTCCTTAACTTGCCCCATTTATTTATTTATTTATTTGACCTTTATTTAACCAGGTAAGACTCATTTCCCATAGCGACCTGGTCAAGAGTCAACACACAAACAGATCAGATTACATGTACAACAAATCATACAATGTCACATGACAAATAGAAAGGCTAAAAACTGGTGCAATGGTCCTGAAATGTAACTCACACTGACCTTTTAAACGATGAGAGCGGTACGTATGAGGTGCATTTTAGGGATTGTTGCAAAGAATTACAATAATTAGTGCTAGAAAACTGGAATGAGGCCCGACCAAGAGTGGTGCAGGCTTTGGGACTGTGGAGGTTAATGAAACTGCTGGAATGAAGAGTATGGTTGGAGTAATGAATGGTGAGCAGTGAACGCAGATATGGTGGTGTTTTACCAATGAGGGTTTTGTAGATTTACAGAAACCATTCTGTGGGAGTGAAGACCCATGAATGACCCATTGTTTTATTCATTTTTTAAAAAACACCAACTTCGGAGCTGGCCAACAAAAAACATTACAGTTGTGTCTGACAGAAAGAAGACCAGCTAGCTGTTTGTTTACAGGTCTCCTAGGATGAAAAAGTACACTCAACAAAAATATAAACGCACCACTTTTGTTTTTGCTCCCATTTTTCATGAGCTGAACTCAAAGATCTAAAACTTTTTCTATGTACACAAAAGGCCTATTTCTCTCAAATATTGTTCATAAATTTGTCTAAATCTGTGTTAGTGAGCACTTCTCCTTTGTCCTTTGCTGAGATAATCCATCCACCTCACAGGTGTGGCATATCAAGATGCTGATTAGACAGCAGGATTATTGCACAGGTGTGACTTAGGCTGGCCACAATAAAAGGCCACTCTAAAATGTGCAGTTTTACTGTATTGGGTGGTCCAGGGGGGTCAGAAAACCAGTCAGTATTTGGTGTGACCACCATTTTCCTCGCACAGTCTTCTTCATGAATTCTCTGAAACAGCTTTGGAGATGGCTTATGGTAGAGAAATGAACATTCAATTCACAGGCAAAAGCTCTGGTGGAGATTCCTGAAGTCAGCATGCCAATTGCATATTCCCTCAAAACTTGTGACATCTGTGGTATTGTGCTGTGTGATAAAACTGCACATTTTGGAGTGGCCTTTTATTGTGGCCAGCCTAAGGCACACCTGTGCAAAAATCATGCTGTCTAATCAGCATCTTGATATGCCACACCTGTGAGGTGGATGGATTATCTCAGCAAAGAAGAAGTGTTCACTAACACAAATTTAGACAGATTTGTGAACAATATTTGAGAGAAATAAACCTTGTGTGTACACAGAAAAGTTTTAGATCTTTGAGTTCAGCTCATGACAAATGGGAGCAAAAACAATAGTGGTGCGTTTATATTTTTGTTGAGTGTAGTTTTTCCATGTCAAAATATGGGATCAATTTGTTTTAGTATACAAATGAAAGTATATCATCTAATAACATAAAAAGGAGCTGCAGCCCTGCATTCCCCTCATTTACATTGGGGACTGTCATTAAAAAAAACCCTATTATTTAAAAGTGGTGAAGCAGCAGAAAGGAAATATGTGCAAAGGGAGATGAAAGACAGTTGCATATATTTGAGTTGAATAATTAAGCAGTAAAGGGAAAGCCCTAAGAAAGTGAAAGTGAGTATGCCAGTAGTATCATGTTTAAGTGTTTTATGCCTGAAAAAGCCAAGAAGCTCACATAGGATGTTGTATGAGGGCTTCATACTGTATGTATGAGTGCACCTGAACCTGCATATATGCATTATGTATGATATAATGTATGTTTTAAGCATTTTAAGACTCATTAATCACTAAAGCACATCATGAGGAGAACCAATTGTACAAATAGCATCTGAAAAGTTATTGTAGTGAAATATAAAGTTTATTAACTCATTCATAATGTCAACTCCAACAGTGGAGTTAGAAGAAAAAAAAAACAGTCCAATGCACAACAAATTCCATTAGAGCAAGGGTGTTAATTATCTTTATGCTATTTTGTTATTATTTTACTGGTCTGGTCCACTGGAGATCATGTTGGGTTGTATGTGACCCATGAACTAAAATGAGTTAAACATTTCTGCATTAGAGCTCCAGATTTCACATTTAATGAAAGCTTGTGCCATGTTCCATATTATAGGCAAGCTTGTTTATTTGCATCCAGAGACACGAATGACATGGACCCGAGATGGATATGGAGACACCACGTGTGAACAGAAGTACTTAGTCCACTTGGGATCACATCCAGAGCTTAATAATTACTGGACTGCTGTAACATGGTGATTAAATGCATTTTCTGGCTCTTCAATAGTGGATTTCTTCTGGAGGTTGTAATAGAACAGTTGTTTTGCTGAATTCTTCTCAGTCATGGCTCCTCATCTAAAATCCTCATCATTCAGTTGTCTTTATTTTCACTGAGTTACAAATGACTTTGGATGGTCCTTATGTATCTAACTGATGCACTTGATGACTGTATAAAATGTGTGGGATCATCTATTGTAAAATTTAGATTTACCATTTTAACACTTGATTGTTTGGTACACATGCTTATCACAGAAATTTCAAATTATTTAACCACTAGATGGATGAAGAGATGATCAGCGCTGAAGGGTTATATTGACATTCTACTAAAAATTCCAAGGTTGTCCCATATTTAATTTCAAAGCTATATGTGCATGAAAGGATGCAATATCACCCTATGTGTTTTTTCACCTCTAGACAAAAGATTTGCAAAAAGATTTAAAATGTAACTTCATCAATTATATGCAGTATTTTCTGTTTATTTTTAAATAACTTGAACAATAAGATAAAAAACAAAAGACTGTTTTTTCCACTACTGCAAAGGTGTTACACTCAGTGAGATGGACTGTGAATGTGTATGACCCATAACATTTCAGTGGAGAGTGACTCAAACTGTGCTTCACTCCGGTGTCCGGAGGGGACACTGATGTGCTGTAACACTGGTAACCCCAAAGTGTTTCTTCCTAACTATTAAGGTCATGGGAATTCATTCAGTCAGAGGTCCTTGTACACATTTAAATTCATGGTCTAATGGACACATGCACACACATACAGTAGCATCAGAGTTGAAAAGACAGTTCCAGATACTGTTTAGATAATGTAATGTCTGTGTTAAGACTCACCTTGTCTGGATCCAGAAGTGAATGTACACCAAAGCTCATACAACCCAGTAGAACACTCATCCTGTTGAGACCCAGAATACACAAACAGGGAAAAAGAAAATAAATCAATGCTTATTTAACTCTGTGAAATCTGAAGTGTGCTCTTTCTCTACCAGAGGCCTTGAATCAAGCAACAAACACAAACTTCACCAATCTGATGTTAAGGGGTTTTTTTGTATCTTAACCCTTCAAGACCCAAAAGCATCTACTGACCTAAAGTGTTTAATAATCATTGATCCACTAATCCTATCAATGCATGTGAATAAATAAAGTAAAATGCAATTTGTCAGCTTTTCAGCAGCATCAGACATCTTTTTTGGATGGATTCGCAACATTGATTCTCCAATAAAACCCATGTTTGACAAATGATAGTGTTTGTAGATGCTTGTTTTTATGTAGAATTAATAAAATATTTTGTCAATTTTTTTTTCTTCATTTTTTTCTGTTTTGATATAATGACCTTCAAATTTACTGAGCTTTTATTAACACCTGCATGGTGAGCAAACTAAATAAAGGAAAATATCTGATTTTCACTGAAAACATGCAAAGGATAATATTACAATAAATAGTGATACATTTTTTGGTAATGATTAAATGTACAGAGAAATTCATTTGGACGTCAGAACAAAAAATTGTTTGGGTTAATATCATTTTATTTTTCAAAAACAACCTACTTCCAAATAACAAACTCAACTATTGTAAGTAGAAATGAATTAACTAATCTCTTGGGTAAAACAGATGTGTTTTCAAGGGCAGTATAAAATTTAAGAAAGATAAACAAAGCAATAACAAACAATGCAGAGGAAATGAAACTTGCAACATTATTCAGTCCGTTTCCAACCTGACATATAATGCATGTAATTACATAGGAGCATGTGTGATGGCTAAAGGAGTGAGATGTTTAATTATGCATACATGAAAAAACTGTTCAGCAACCTCCCAGCTGGACAGGGCTAATGCAGCTGCTGATGCTGTTTGTAGGGCAAACTGACAGCGAACACCTCAAATGTTTCTTGGCTTCGCTCACATACATGAGCCAGTGACCGAAAAACCACAGCTGCTCTGACAGCATTTCACAGAGACTATGTTAAGTCTATAATAGTCTGATCTACCACACCGGCTACAGAATCTAGATGTAATTCAGTGACAATGAGCTTTTTTTACAAAAAATATTCTGAATATCTGAATATCCAAAACATCTGCATATACACAAATTCAAAAGGAAGCCTAATTAATTTTCACCATGTCACTAGAAAACTGCCACAGTATGATTTGTGATTGGCATACAAATTATCTGAAGAAAAAATTTAAATTTGTTTAATCTTAGAAAAGTCAAACAAGTTAATACGCAGCTATAGCTTTGTCCAAACTGATGCCGACTTAACACATACAATGTCATTTGTATATTTGGATAATAGTATAATTATATATTTGTATAATGATATATTTTAAGAGGGGCCACTGAATCCCAGAGTTATGCTACCATAAAGACTATAGACACAAAGGAAGACTTTGGAACCACTGAATTGACAAAAATTCCACTTGCAAAGGTGCAAAAGTTAGTGTGCTCAGTTATCAACAAAGGAAAAGTGTAATAACAAGAAAAAGCAACTGTAACACTGCGACACATATATCACCATCCTTTTTCAAGGTGTTGCAAATATCTAAATTTACAAAATTCAGTGTCATTGCTCAGTGAAAACTGACTGACTTTCACCTTTGCATTTTTGTCAGTTTAATAAAGTTCTGGGCAAATTAAAAGATAACAGATACTGGGTTTTTTTTGTATTTCAAGTGGCGTATGACTTTCATCACTAATTTTTCTTCGAATTTGTAAAACCTAAGTGATAGCCTCCTTATCACTAATCTATAAGTCTTTCCGTACTCATGCACCTGAATCACTTCCCTCATGGTGAACAACTTTGAAGTGTACTCCATCACAAGCCGTCTGTTTAAATACCAAACGGAAACCGAAACCACACCATCACTCGGGCCTTTTCGGAATTTCATGCAGCCACAGCAGCAGCAAGAGGCAATGAAGCCGTTTCCATGTTTGTTGCTGCTGCATACTGCAGCTGTGTGGAATTCCCGTTCCCACAATGCACTCTGCAACAAAATTTCCGAAAAGCCCTAAGTGACATATCAGTTTGGTATGTAAACAAACAGACGGCTTGTGATGGAGTACACTTCGAAGTTGTTCACCATGAGGGAAGTGATTCAGGTGTGTTAGCACGAAAAGACTCATGGATTGGTGATAAGGAGGCTACCACTGAGGTTTTACAAATCTGAACAAAAATTAGTGATGAAAGTCATACGCTGCTTTAAGAAAACGTCCTATCTTCTGCCAATTTGTATGCCAGTTGTGGTTCGTATTTGAATTTGGATTCAACCTTGTCTCTCATATAAAGTTTTAATAGTCTTAATAATTTCACTAATCTCTTGTCGAGTGTTGAGTCCATCCATCATAATATATATTAACATTTAATAATTCAACAATCACAAATAGAGTTGGGAAATTAAATTATTAATTGGTGCTTTTATTCAAGCAGTAAAATTTTCACTCTTATTAAATATCCTGTCATGAACATTCAGTTTCTGGAAGTGTAAATACATCTATTTTTGGCACCACACAGTGTCATTGTGTTCGTCCGTTACAGGATTACTCATATTCATGTAAGGATCAGCTGGGTTTGGCTACAGCAGCATTTTGGCCAGTGTTCTGTGGTGCTTAAGAGGATTTGCTGAAGAGGCATTGCTTTCCAAAACTTCCTCACAGCAGCACAGCTGGAGAGAGTTGAATAAGCAATTTTAGGTTGGACTGTATTGTAAATTGCTCACATTGGTGATGCAGGGTAAAGTTCACTTCCTCCACTGCAGATATGTGGGGTTTGATTTCTCAGTATTAATATTGCAAGGTTAGCTGTACATGCCAACAACCACAATCCTCCATGTTGGTGTTATGGTTTCCAGTTTATTTTGTGATTTAAATTCTGAGTTGCCTCTTTGTGGGTCCTTTTTAGTTTACTTTCTGCCTTCATGTTTCTTCTCCAAACCCACCATCACACCTCTGTTGTGTATATCATCAGCCCTGTTGTGTCTCACCTATTTCCCTGCTTGGCCTGTCAGCAGTTTTCCACTTAAAGTTTCCCTCCTTTGGTCCTGCCTCCTCCCATAATTCACCTGTGCTCCATTCTGTCATTACCCAGACTACATATGCCACTCCTATTCCCTCTGTTCTCTGTCAGTTTGTAATGTTACACTCATCAACCTTGTTCCTGCTTGTGTTTCTTGTGCGCCTTTTAAGCCACTTTTGTGTTTTTGGATTTTATTTCACACTTTGTGAAATCTTTCAGTTTGGGCACTTTTTAAGTTGAAAGTTTGCTGTGTTGATAATCTTTTTTTTTTGCCCTGGCATCTGCATCTGGGTCTTCCCTTCATTGCAAAACCCGAACAGTACAACCTGAACCAAAAATGGACCCTGCAAGCTATGGATTCTCCAAGTATGCTGGGCATGCAGCTGGCTGCTAGGGCAAACAGCTGACATTACACATCACATCTTCAGCCTAAGCCATTTTCTTCCAGTCCACCCTGCACCTGCACCAGCATGAGGCCTTCACCATTCTGGGGGACATTGCAGGTCATCTGGACAACCCCCACAGGAAAGCAAGGTTGTGGTTCTCAACACCCACCAACACGTGACCCTGCAGAACATCAGCCTCCAGTATCTGCAGCATGTCTTCATTCTGCTCCCACTGAGTGTCCATCTCCACCTTTGAACATCCTCACCAGTCTCCTTGTTACCTGTCTCCTGTCTCTGCCAGGTGCCTCCCTCCTGTCCCTGTGACACATCTGCCTTATGTCCTTAAGGTGGTGACAACCTCTGCAGTTCCAGAGGTGATCCCACCTGGGCTGGCACCAGTACTGACCTCTTCAGACTCCATGCATCCACATCCGGCTCCAGAGCCCCCAACTCCAGTGCTATCTGTGCTGCTGTGAGGATTCTACCTCTACCTTCTTCTCGAGCCATCCTGCCATCTGCTGCTGGATTTGCCACCAGCCTCTAGAGGGGTTCTGTCTCCACCTATGCCTGAGGCCCCCCATCCATCCACCAGAGGGGTCCCATCTCCCCCTTTGCCTGAGGCCCCCTGGCTGTCCACCAGAAGGGTTCATGTCTTTTCATGGAGCCCATCCACCAGGCTTCCCATCTCTGCCTTGACACATGGAAAGCTTGGGTCGGCCAGCTTCCCTGGTTCTCGTGTCCTTGTGGCTGACCTCTCAGTTGGCCTCCTAGGTTCTCCAGTGTTCAACGCTGGTCTCTCAAGTCCTCAAGGCAACTGGCTTCCCCTTTTCAGGTTTGGTTCCTTAGGTTCCTCTTCTCGAACCACTGTCTTCAACCAGCTCGGTTTAGACTTGTTTTGTTTGGACTCATCTTCTGTTTGCCAATCAGTTTTGAACACCATACTCCTTACCCTGCCTCTTTCAATTTTAACTCCTTTTAACTTGTAATAATAATAATAATAATAGATTCAACTTATATAGCGCTTGTCTATGAATGCATATTCAAAGCGTGTACAGTGGATCCATTATTCAGTCACTCACACATTCACACTGTGGTGGTGGTAAACTACACATGTAGCCACAGCTGCCCTGGTAATTTGTAAGTTTGCTTTGTTAAGGAATCTTGTTTTTAGTCTGGTATCTGCACCTGTTGCATTACATTTACAGTTTGAAGGAAATAATGTTTATTAAAAAAAATCTATTTAATTTTAAATTAAAAATTAAAAATACATTATGCATTAAAATGACCACAATCAGTTTTTGTGCCTTTGAAACATTGACAGTGCGTGCTCAAATTGTGGTCTGACGGATTTTTCTATTCTGCTATTCGGATCACTGTCATTCATTTGAAATGACTGAATTCATTGCATGATGTGCTCCGCTGACTTTTTAGTTAGTCCAAGGCCTAATCCCAATTCACCCTTTGGCCCTCCCCCTTACCCCTGCCCCTTGGCTCTTGCACTTGGCACTTCCCCTTGAAACAGAGTTGCAAGGAGTAGGGGTTGAAATATTCCCTTATGAAATGGGACAACCCCTCGAAACCTGTTACAGCATCAGCAGTCATCGATGCTGCTATAAACTATGTTTATACAACAACTTTGTTTGCAAAAGAATTCACCATGCACCAGCAGCTATAACCATCTCTGCTGCATGGGCTTTGGGCATCTTTTTGTGACTATCAAGCCCAAACCGCAGAAATGTGGTCTATAATACATTGAAACAGCATTAAACGGATGATCAAGTGATTAAATTATTTACAAAGAAAATAATGTGTGTTTCTTTCATCACACTGCTGCACTGCTGTGTTTACGTCCATCTTGCCAATGATTCGAACAGAATTATGGGAAATTTCTCATACCCCTCCATTTGTAGTGTGGTCCTGAATAATCTCTGTTTTGAGGGCTAAACAGGCCTATCCCCTTAGCTCTTCTCCTCTGACTCATCAAGAATCGGGACACCCCTACCCCTTCACGTGAATGCGCAAAATGGAGGTGCAGGGGTAAGGGGGAGGGCCAGGGGGTGAATTGGGATTGGTCCCAAAACAACCATTTAGATGGTCTGATGAATGCCAGAGGGCTTTTGAGGCTGCTAAAGTTCTTCTCTTCTATGCTCCTGTTCAGGCAGCCCCAAACTTTGACTATCCATTTAACCCATAAAGACCCAGATATACACCAGTGACTAAAATCATCTACTGATGTAAACTGTTTAATACCTGTTGATCCACTAATCCTATCAACACATGTGAATAATTGGTGTAAAACACAGTTCGTCATAGGGCTAGGTATCATGGCCATTTCCATAATCGATTTGATTTTGATTCATAAGGTTCTGAATCGATTAATCACGATTTGATTGGATTTGATTCAATATCGATTCGATTCAGTATTAATTGATTGATTCAGAGTAATTTAATAATACCAAAGTACAATTTTGAGTTGTAACCTGATTATTTGAGTACCGCAGTCATGCAACACATCAATACTGGTATCAATATTGATATTAGAAAGGAAATAAATATGACACCAGATGCAGAACAGTAACCAGAGGTTGATGCGCTGGTCCTTATCAGTATAGGATTTTAACATAGAAATCTGTTATAAAATGGGTTTAGATAATGTTACATGCTGACACTCTATCTAGGTCTGGTTAAATCAAACCTTTTCTTTAGGAGAGGAAATGTTTGATTTTCTTGGGTGGGGAAGTGTGATGACCCATGTGGTCCTAATGGGTCATGTATTTCTGTTTTGTTTGTATTTTGTTGTCTCTCGTTCTCTCTTCAGTGCCACAATTACTGTGATATGTTGATCAGCCGAAGGTGTGTGTGACTGGCAGAACCTGGCACTGATTGGCTAGGAGTGAGGATAAAAGCTGGCTGCTGCTGATTCTCCACCCCTTCTGCTCATCTCATTTCCAATGATGGTGGCCTGGTGATTGCTATGTTTGTTTGTTGTAAGAGTTTCTGTGAAATTACTGAATTTTTTAAATATTGTAAATTAGATTAAATATTAAAAAGTAGCAGAAAGTAAGAAGGAGAAGCCCTTTTTGTTTTTACCTTTTCTCCTGTTTTGATTAGGGGTTAGGTCACACTGACTGTCTTTTGTTTCTTATTTTGTTTTGATCATTAGGAAAGGATAGGGTCATGACTAGAGCCCGACCGATTAATCGGGCTGATTATAGCTTATCACTGATTAATCAGCATCAGTCAATATGCAGCAGATATATTAATTTAAGTTTTTTGCTGCGCGGAGATTCTGTCCATTCCTGTGTCTGTGTGCTTCACTCTGCCCAAATACCTAATATCAGACTATTATACAGCGTTTTAAAGTTATGTAAATTATCGTTGTGAGATAAACAAAGATGCAACTGTTAATCAACATGTCCACCATTATCTAATATAAGACTATTATACAGCGTTTTAAAGTTATGTAAGTTGCATCTTTGTGAAATAAAGATATGCAACTGTTAACTCCCATGTCCATCATTAATATAAAACTACTGTACAGCGTCCCACTTCACTTCATACTGTCATGCAGGATTTACCGGGGCTCATAAATTCACAAGTTAATGTCCTCATTAAAATAATTTTGAAAAGGTTCCAAGTAATATATTTAGTTGTAATTTTATGTATTACATGTTTTGATTTTTTCTTATTTTGTTTGTTGACAACTTTTTTCACTTTTGAAGGTTTGCTTCAGCATTTATTTTTGAGTGGTTTGCAAATACCCAGTGGCTACAGATGGAACTTTTCATCTTTTCATTAGCTAGTAAATATGACTAATTGATATTGGTAAGATGTTTTTGGGAATAAGCCTTTTAAAAACACATAGTGTATTAATTTAAAAACACCTCACAGTAGCCTATGTATTATCACTTTCAGCTAAATGCAGCCACTTATCTTTATTTTAAAATGGCCGACAAATTAAATTAAATGAAAGACCACGACAAATTTTCTTATTTATCATTGTGTTTACAGTTTGCTTTTCTTATATCATTGTGTTTACAGTTTGCCTTTTCTTATTTATCAGTGGGTTTACAGTCCTTATGTTAACAGTGTTTCTGATTAAAGTTCCTTATTTTAATTTAGTAGTCTGCTTCTTTGTGTTGAATCATATTTTGGGTATTATAAGAATTTATGTTCATGTACAGTAAATATCCTGTGTATATCAATGCTCTTATTTCATGTATTGGCCAATATATCGGTTATCAACTGATATATCAGATATCGGATATATCGGATATCGGCTTTTTTTTTTTGCCCCCAGTATCGGTATTGGCATCGGCCCCAAAAACCCCATATCAGTCGGCCACTAGTCGTGACATCCTTTTGTTTGTTATTTTGGGCACAATTTCTCTCTTCTGAGTGACAATAAATTGCTACCTGATTGTTAATTGTAACTTTTGTCTGGGCCTCACATTCTTGGGATGGGACGAGTGGGGCACTTTTAAATATGTTATGTTCAGGTTTCCCCTTGGCCAGGGACATAACAGTGTGCTCAAATGTATAGCAGGGATGCAGATCAACACACACAGGTACAGCACATTGAGCTTTGAATGTCTTAAATAAGAATTGCACCTAAGCGTATGGGAGTGGACTTATTTAACAGACTGTGGTCTGAAGGATTTGTCTTTGAACTCTAGCTGTTCAGATCACTGCCATTCATTTGAAATGACTGAATTCATTGCATGACGTGCAGATGTAAAGTCTACAAATAAATGTGCAAAAAACATAAGCAAAGTCTACACAAACGAATAAAATAGGGTCACAAGAGTGTAACATTTTTATCTTCTGGTTAATTTTTATAGCATGCTTTTAATAAACCAATTTATTCAACAAGCTACAGTGGGTCTTATCAGCACCAAATGTGCACTGGAAACATTTGATTTTGCTGGCTTTTCCAGTTAATGCCTGCGAACATTTGGTTTGAATGAAGCTTAATTGCTTACCAAAGATGAGTACATCACACTTAATCTGTGCCCCAGAAACTGTCCCTAAAAGCACTTTGACTTTAAATCATGAAATGAATATAAAGACAGGCACTCGTAAGCCTGTCCTAGTGCACAGTATAACTGTATATTTCTTTAAATGTGCACCACGATACAATTCCACAACAAACATTTAAAAAGGGATCTGTGTGACTTTTAGGTGTACAACAGACCTATATGACAATATGAAAAGAGATCAGCTGCTGATTTTTTTTTTTTTTTTTAATCAGTATTTCCAGCACATTCATCTGTTTTCTCAATACAACATAAACAAATGTGTGACTCATTCAACCATATGTCCTACATCCCCAGCAATGACCCTGTTTCAGCTTAAGTCTGCTGAGGCAGAGAGGCGAGAGTAACACATTCACTCTGCCAGATTCAGAAGCAGGCATACAAGGAAATACACAAACAGAAAAAGGCACAGGAGCACCAGGTAGCATCCATTATAAAACGGTTTTACTGCCATAGTAGAAAGCTTTAGAGGTTGTGTGCTCCTCATTCACAAAAGTTTTAAAGATGACGTTAAATGAAAAACATTCCTGCCATTTTTCCCCACTCTCCTTGTTGTCTTTATTATCAAACTTTCAAGTAATTTCTGTTTTATTTTGTTATGTCTCTAACCTCTGATTTCAGATTCACTTCCTATCCTAACATATTTCACCAGTGTCTGACTGTCAAGGATGCATTCTTCTAAAACCTGGATCTAACTTTCAGCATCGATGGTGCTGTTCCAGTTGCACAAGCTGCCCATTCTATAGACACTAATGCATCCCCATACCATCAGAGGTATGGACTTTAGAGTTGGCCACTGATAATAAAACAGATGGTACGTTTCTTTGGTCCAGATATGTCAGAATCTATAGTTTCCAAAAAGAATTTAAAATTTAAATTTGTTTATTAAAGTTTTCCACTTCAGTCCATAGTCCATATTCTTCCACTCTCACCAACTTCTAGGACACTAATTTTTTTCCATCAAATTTTTCATTAAATGGTATATTTTGTCAAATTAAATATGTTCTATTATGAACAAAATATGGTTTTATGAGATCTGCCAAATCATTGCATTTTACTTGCATTTTCTGTCCCCATATTTTTTAAATAGGGGTTTTAAGTCACTCCCTCCCCTGTTCAGTTTATCTTTGACTCATGTTCTCGCAGTTTCTTCTAGTGATTCTGACTGTGCATGACTTATCCTCTGCCTGCTCAATCAACTGTTCTGCTTCTTCACTTGGATTTGTATCAACCTCCTTGGTTTTGTTCACTCAGGTGTTGTGCTCAACCCCTCAAACCTGTCTGCCACATTGGATGATTTTAAGATTGTATGTAGCAACTTAGTTTCCAAAGTAAAGACACTAATTTCTGCAAACGATTCCTCTTTTGAGGTATGCTTTGAGGTCTTGAGTTTATTGTGTGGTTCAGATCATTGTCCATACCGTGTTGTGGAGTCAGAGTTCCACATCGTGAAGAGCAGTCTCTTATGAATGTCGTTGTCACTGACAGCACTGAAAATTAAGGAAAATAAAATAAGTCAGTTTCACATATTCATTAAATCTCCTTGGTTGAAGTTGTTAGACCGGGGAAGATAATATGCAAACTGAGTTAAGTACTGTTGTCTGCACCTTAACCTGAAGTGAGATTTTGAGAGAATCCTACATTAAAAACTAATCTCAAAATGTAGGCAACCAATTTAAGGAAGTCAAGAGTTTTATGTAAGAAAGTCAGAGAAATCTCACAAGTAAAAGGTCTGTAAGAAGACTGGGTTTCTGCAGTGAGGAACCATCTGAGTCTTGTGTCTGTCTTTGGGGTCACTCTCTGGAAACATACCGACCTAAGAAACGCAGGAAAACAACAGAAAATCATGGGTTAAGCTTCAATTTCATCTGCTACCGGGGATTTTTTGTATCATTCTGCATACTGTACCTTAACATAAGAGTTGTACATGTCCTGACACTTTCCCAGCATACCTCTGGCTTCCAGAACTGTGAAACATATTTCATTAATTTATATGGAACTTGAGAGGGGTTTCCATCCAAATAAATTTTGAGAATCTCGGCAGATGAAATTGTGACTTGTTTCCACATGCTGCAGTTAGGCAGAAATCGGTTGGTTTATAATCATGATATAAAACTTTGCCAGTATGAGACTGTCTTTTATACAACATACTACTTGAAGTGAAACATTTGCAAGAAGTGATTCTGTTAAAAATCCTGAGACTGTCTGTCTGTCAAAGTCTGTCTTCAATCTAATTTTGGTTTCTGCAGCTCCTCGTGCACATTTATGCATTGCATTTATGTTTGTTTCTTTTATTAATTCAGTGAACATTGCCATCTTTTCATCAGGTCACACATGCAAACACACATGACTTCACAAAAAAATATCAATCCATTTTGTAAATGATTGTCCATGCATAGAACTATGTTGCAGTACTTTTTTTAAATTCACAAATGGAAAATTCTAATAAAATCAACTGGAAAGAAATTCAGTGCCTCACACTAATCTAAAAGATGGCAAGAAAGTACTACTTTCTTCACTTGTAGAATGTTTTAAATTGACAAACATAAGTATAATTCAACTCAAATGATCGATTGTGAAAAAAAACCTGCACACTTGTCAATGGTGAGAGACAAAGTAAGATCCCATGGAGAACAGCAAAGTGCAGGACTTTACCTTTCTATTGACTGTCTAGATGTATTTATTCATATACTACATACCAATCCCATTTTAAAGAGTTAAATGTCATGCATAATTATTGCTCAACTCTTATGTCATGTACAGTGTTACTGAATGAACACACTGCTACAATAACACAATGACGCCGGTCCATATGGGCATGTGCTAGGTATAATGGCATATGAATGGAGAAGGCTGTGAAATGGCCACTTGCTTTTACCCTGCATCCACAGATTATTAAAGACTGAGGGCCAGATCTACTAAAGGTTTGCGTACAAGGGCACTAAGGGTTGCGTCTTTCAAAGGTGCAAATAGCATGTCTGCATCCAGTTAGTACATTTGCCACATTGAATATGCAATATGGAGCGTTTACGCGCAATTGTGTGTGTGCTGGGAGGAGAAACTGTAAATATATAAATTTAGCACACACAAAATGATTTATCAAACCCAAAAGCAATTTTGCTCATAGAAACTGCATCTATATTTAACATGTCTCAAAGGGAGGTGCAAATGGTTTGTATGCGTAATTGCACACACGGAAGTGGTTATTGTCGCACAAAGGACATTGGCTACAGTGTGACAAAATTATGTGCATGTGACAGCCCCACCCACCCACCCACACACACACACACACACACCTCTAAAATGAAAAATAAATGAATGAATGAATGAGTCATGCAATACCTTATATGACAAAACTCCTCCAACTTTACATTTCCTTGAGTCTGGATCATTTCAGCGCACTGTTACCATTAATGCTGGTGTATCCAGAGCAGTTTTTATAGCGTATTGTCTTCAGTAGTGCATGCAAAATCCTCATTTAAACAGGGCGGTCTAAGTCACCAGTAACACCAGAAAAAGTTCATAGATTTGTCACTAGTGGCCTTTTTGACAAAGAGTCTCTGGAGGGGTCTGAAAAATCACTTAATACACCAACAAAGTGTATAAGTTGTCTACACTAACTGTTGGTAGGCAGACAGACCATTTATTTTTCTGACTGTGAGAGAGGAAATCATTTTGTGTCATTTAGAGGGAAAATTAGTGTGTCTGAGTCACTTTTTTTAAAGATGCTAAAACATTCCAAACAAATTTTTAAAGTAGCTAAACTTGCCTTTTTTGGGAAAAACAGTTGCTAAATGAAGCAGCAAAGGTGCTAAGTTGGTATCAATGGTGTGGTTGTTTTCCCAACACATCCAAGAAATCTGCCTGTGGATAGAGACTATCCACTGTGTAAAAGATATATCCATATGCTCCACAGCAAGATCAACAGCTAATTCTAAGCCTTAATATACATCCTTACCAATGCTCTGTGATGACCTCTTTGAGCTACATGGATGGACACCCAACATATTTCCACATACCCCCACAAATACACAGTGGAGTTCACTTTAGCTGACATGCTAATGGTCTGCTTTAGTTTTTACAAACTACACCCTCACATAAACATGTCATGCATATATAGAGCTCTCTGTATCGTGGTGTAAAAAAGGACAATATGCAGGCATCATGTGGTGTAAACCTTGTGCTTAACATTTAAAAGTATCTACTGCTAGAAAATGTTCAATAACTGCTGATCCACTAATCCTATCAATACATGCAAATAATTCAGATAAAATGCAGTTTCTCATTGTTTCAGCAGCATCATATGTCTTTTTTGAATGCATCCATAGTCTCTGTAGTGAACATGGAAACACAGTCATTTTCTACAACACTGATTCATCACTAAAATCCAAGAGTTTCTTTTTGTAGTTGGATAAATGGCAGTGGATGGAGATAGTTGTTTCTTAAGTAGAATTAATGATGTTTTCTTCAGTTTTCTCTGTTTTGATACAATAATAACTTTTGAATTTACTCTAGCTTTTATTTACAACTACATAGTCACTAAATTAAATAAAGGAAAATACACGATTTTCATTGAGAAATGCAAAATACAGAGGATAATATTAGAATACATGGTGATAATTCTTTTGATACTGGTTAAATGTGGAGATCAGTTCTTTAGGATGTCACCACAAAAATAGTAACACTTTACATGTTTAAGTGTTTCACTTTGTTATTGCAGATGTTTTGACAAAGCAACACCAAAGTTACTTCAGCATTTTTATGAGTGAAATTTGGAATCCAACCACATATGGAAACCGAAGTGGGCAAACTGTTTTGTTTTTTGGGGTTTTTTATACTTCATATAATGTGTCATGCAGCACACTAGAGCGGATGACAACAAACACTGAGAAAAACATGCAATTTGGCATCTAATGAGTAAATGGCCATGTGCACAGTGAAATGACAGGGCCATAAAAGACGCAGAGGGGAAATGAAGCATCACAAACAAAAGTAGGGTGGTTGAGGGTTTTGGTTGCTGGGAAACCAAAATAAACAACATGTTTGGTGGATTAATGGACCGTCTTTTCGCACTTACCTATGTATTTTCTCATGGTCTGTTCATGTTTACAAGTGATCTGTTACATACAAAAGTTACCTTATCATATTTTTCACCATTAAATGAATAGCATTGTTTCAAAGCATATAGACATAGCTGGGTTTCAAAATAACTAATCCACAGCTGCACACTTAGTACATATAGTAAAAGAAGCAAATTGCAAATTGATCAGTCTCAATACAAACAGACATAAAAGGAACTCACCACTGACAACAAGTGCTTCACGCTCCTGGAATATTGACAGTTTGAGCTGACCTGGTGGAAAGAAGAAAAATAAAGTTAGACTAAAGGTGTCTCACAAATTGTTCTGCTTAAAGGCCTAGATTTAGGTGGGGTTTGTAGGCTCTAATGGCAGAGATGGAATATGATGTTCTCAGTTATACATTGATTATTAAAGCAAAAATGACAATGTTGTTTATGCTGCCTTACAACAAGTTGTTTGTAACTACAGTGGGTCACCTCCAGAGTCCATGTTGCATTGCTATATTTTCACAGCTCCAAACAGTGTCTTTTTCTGTTATACAGCAAGTGGCGTCAAGCATTAATATCGCTACATATTACAGATTCATCTAGCAGCAAAGTTGCAGAATGCAACACACTGAATACTGGTTGACCCTCAACTACTGTGGCTGCAAAAAAGTCATATGTTATAGTTAGTGTTTGGTTTGTTAGCTCACCGGTCGACAGGCCATAAGCTATTATGAAGGCGCTGTGTCCGACATTGTCAATGTTGCCATCATCATCATTAGCAATTTCTTCACACATCTTTTCTTCAAACATCATGTTTTCTTTTTCAGTCAGTGAGCATAACATTAACTGTGTAAAACACAGATGTTTTCAAAATATCTACTAAATAACTTCCTTTCACAGTGAGACAGGAGAGGAGCTCCATGGAGCCCTCGTCTCTGATGTGAACCTGCTCAGTGGGCAGTGACAGGTGTGGAGTTTGCGTTGGGGTAGGGGTTACCTGTCAAATATGAACACAGGTGTCCTGAGGTGGGCCCACAAAGACCAGAAACATAACGTCAATGTGCTGAGCAGATAAGCATACAGATACTGAACAGTTAACTGACAGTTAATTTTCCAGAGCCTGTGGTTTCAGAACTGCACTATCCTCATATACTGTATACAATATATACAGACCGTTATCCACAGTCTGCATACTTTAGGATCCTACCAGTTTTACCGAGATGGCCTCACTATGCCTGTAAGAAAATCTCTAATGGCAATAAAAGAATTAGCCAAATATTGTTTGTCAAAAGGCTTTGTGGTCTGTATGAAAGCCTGTCGCAGTCTGGATTTGGACCAGAGCCCACCAGTTAACCACCTCCCCCAGTTTAGAGGACATCAACTCTGGTCCACATTCCCACTCCCAGTCACATGTGGGGTTCCACAGGGGTTGGTGCTCGGCCCCATTCTATTCATAACCTACATGCTCCCCCTCTGTAGTGTCATCAGCAAACATGGGATGTTCTATCATTCTTATGCTGATGACACGCAACTTTATGTCCTAACTGCCCCAAGTCCATCTGCAACCCTGGCACATGTCATGAAATGCCTTGAGGAAATAAAGGCATGGATGAAGACAAATTTCCTTCAACTAAACAGCACCTAAACCAAAGCAATACTTGTTGGCACACCTCACCAGATCCACTCTTCATCCATATCACAGCTCATTTTTGATAGTCAGGTCATAAACTTCTCCTCTGCCTCAGTCACACACCTCAGCGCCCAGTTCAACCTGCAGCTAACTTTCTCTGAACAAATCAAGCACCTGTGTAAAACTTCATTTCATCCAAAATATAGTCAAACTCCATCCTCATCTAACCGTTCCTGATGCAGATAAACTTGTCCATGCCTTTATCTCCTCAAGGCTGGACTATTGCAATGGACTCTTTCATGGGATTCCTGCCAAAGAGATGCAAAGGCTGCAATATATTCAGAACAGTGCAGCTAGAATCGTAATGTGAGCCAGAAAGTATGACCACATTACACCCATTCTGTATTCAGTGCACTGGCTTCCTGTTTCTGTCTGGATCAATTATAAAATCCTACTCCTCACTCACAAATGCATCAGTGGACATGCCCCATCATACCTACAGGAACTCATCTCACAGCAAACCACCACCCACACCCTCAGGTCATCCAGCAGCCTTCTCCTTCATGTTCCCACCACAAGCTCCGAGCCATGGTGGACAGAGCCTTCTGAATAAATGTTGTGCAAGATGACAGTGTTTCCCTGTTCACTACGGAGCCAAATGGGTCATATCTGATGACCCTGAAAAGATGACAAACTGCATTTTACACCAATTATTAACATGGATTGACAGGATTAGTGGATCAACAGGTATTAAACATTTTACATCAGTAGATGCTTTTGGTTGCCAGTGGCTGTTTGGGTTTTTATGGGTTAAGAAGGAAAAGTGCAACTGTAGAGAGACAGTAGAACAGGACAGAGTCCATGACTGGCACCCCGCTCAACTCTGTATATATAAAAGACTCACTCCAATATAATAAAAACACAACGATTGTCAGTTTTGTCTGCTTATAAACTAATGACAATATATTTATAAATATTATATTCCATTTCTGCAAGTACAAGTTCTTAAATACTCCTAAATCTTACGCAATGATAAAATGTGAGTAATGATGCAGGAGTAAATGTAATCTTTTGTGAAATATCATAAACTTTAACTTAAACCTAAGATAAAACATGACTACTTAGCTATGTTCAATTTGACAGTGATATCAAAGACCTGCCTACAGAGAAAACACAAGCAAGCACAATCCACTTTGCACATGCGGATAAAAAAAAAAAAACATCAAACAGCCTCCAGAGACTGGTGGCTTTTGTGCATTTTTGTCCATCTTCAGCTCTTTGTGGCTGCAGAAATCTTCTCTCAACTAAAGACAAGTTACTTTAAAGGAGTGATATTTAGCTTTTTTTAGATAGACAGATAGAGATAGATAGATTTTTTTTATTAATCCCGAGGAAAATTCACGTATTCAGCAGCTTTGCATACAGCACAAGAGGACAAAAAACAGACAGACCAAAACAGGTAGTAACCAGGTTGACATTGAGGTTAGTATATAATACTCTAAAAAACTTGCTTAAGAACTTACTCTAAAAAACTTCCTGTGCAATACTGTAAACAAAGACTTCTGATTGTATTTGCATATTTCAGGGCACAGTGATTTAAAGTGAAACAGTGATATAAAGTGTAACAGTGATTAAATGGAATTATGCATTTTAAAACATTTCCCTGTGGTCTACATAAACTGTAAATGCTATGCTTGGGTCTGAATTCTTCATTAGTTAAACTTCATGAGTCCATCTTTCACCCCATTTCTGAGTAATGACACCAGAAAGGTCATTTTGAGTGCTGGCCCTTTAAATGCGCATTAGCCACTTTACACCCCACCCCCTCCCAGTTGTTGGCTGTGCTGCTCTGTTCTGTTCAACTATAACTGAACATTTTAGGTAATCGTCTCCAAGTTTAGACATACTTTCAGTATGGGCTTCAACCGCTGCTGATGACAAACAATTATGATGTACTCAGAGAAAAGTTTGTCTTTGTGGTGTCAGAAACCAGTATTTTAATTAAAAATATTCAATTTGTATTCAAAAGTATTTCACCTGTATTTATTTGCATGCCAGAAGTTATTCTTAGTGTAATGTGAAGATTGTACCAGAGTAACTGACTTTTTTCCTGGGAGAACCGCTACAAAAAGACATGTGCACCCATGGAAAAACATGTGCGTCTATGGAAAGTTTTCAAAATGTGGTGGACAAAAAAGTACATGTGAGTGGAAATTTTGGATATTCTGGGAATTAATTTACATATTCTGGGAAAAGGTTTGATATTTATATATGATAAACTAATACCAGGAAATAGTTGCATGTTGCCCAATCCAGACAGACACCAGTTAAAGCTTACCCTATCGGAGATGAAGCCAAGAAGGAGGGCTTCTGACGTGACTAGATTAATGTTCAAAATATGATAAAAAGGGAACATAGGGGTATGGTCTATAGTTAAAACCCAACCTATTTTTGGTCAAATAAAAGCAGTCTCCCAAAGCCAAAAGTCAGATGTTTCTGCAGATGTCAACTCAGTATTTATTTTGTGTATGAATAAACACTTATGCGCCTCGAATTCTGCTTGATCTCTGAGTTTGTCTTTGGCTCTGTGTGACTGTTACTTGACGAAGCTCCACTACATAGATAGGAGTACAGAGACATCAATTCAACTCCTAGAGTACAACTGGGGAAGACCGTCAAAGAGACCAGAGATGTCTCCCACTTGTGGCCGTAAATTTTACACAACATCTTGACCTTATATGTGCAAATGTTGTGACACAACTAGTTATAAACATAACAAATTAAGCAGGAATTAAAACAGGTTGCAGAAATCCACTCGATTTTTGCCAGAATTAATATAAAGATAGCTGTGCATCACCTGGAGGGTTCAAATTCAAACTTTTTGAACTATTAGGGTCCAAATATACAAATAAATGTACCAAAGACTAATAAAAGTGGGTCCAGCAAAATATGACCCCTTTAAGCAGCTTCCACTATGCCTTTAACTGGGAAAAAAATGTTTCAGCAAAGAGTTAAAGATGCATGCATGTTAGTGAGTATATTTTTCTTCACTTAATTTCTGTCATCTATCACTTTCCCTCTGCTCACTCTTTCACTTTCTGCTTGTCAGCGTCTCACTCTCTCCTTCCCTCCTGTTAACAGTGCTAGGAGACTTGTTACCCATGTTGACATGGCCACTGCTAACATTGGCTTTGTGCTATTCTAAATTAATCCTGCTCATAGGAGCGGAGTGTATTATAACGTGAGAGCCTCTGTGTGTGATTGCGCTACTGGCACTTCAGAGCTTGGGTACAGGAGATGTTTGTCGTTCCCACACTGAACTTGGCAAAGTTTTATGCTGCTGGCCAAAGCTAAAAGAACAAAGTTAAAACACTGTTTAAATACAGTACGTTTGAAAATGCCTGGCACAAATGTTTTTGATAAACCAACTCAGAAATAAAGTACTTCCTTCTATATAATATCTCAGTTAGAGAAATACTGGACAACGTCCCATAGAAAATATAAAAACTAGGAGGAAAAAAATATATGAAGGATTTGACCTATAATCCATGTACAATTAACATAAAGGCAGTAGACTGACGAGACATACTTAGTGTGCGTAGGTGCTCATTTTACAAACTGCCAGCTGAAACAATAACAAATAAAGCTGTGGAAAAGTGAAGTCACAAAGTGATGTCATTTTTCCACTCTTCAATTTTAAGCATGGAGCAGTGACCAGTAATTTGTGATCTGTGATCACAAATTATAGTTGTGAATCACATATTTAACCTTTACCTGTCTGAGCACATCTATGATTCTAAAAAATCTGCATCACAGTGAAGAACCAGCAAGACATAACTTTCAGAGCCAAAGAAAGTAACATAGTGATACAGCAGTGCAGATCATACCAGGACACTGAAAGAGAAGGGTCTATGCTTTTAGATCCTGTACAAAGTAATACAAGTCCACTAGCATGATGGAGTAAAGAGCATGAATCGAACTGTGTAGCTTCAGTTATTTCAGATCCTAACAGAGTGAGTTCATATTTTAATGTTGGACATTAATAAACTAAGGATGAATTCATCTATTGGATATTATTCTGTGTGTAGAGATATGACATTATTGAAGGTGAGGATTTCCCATCCACCCACCAACAGGGAAACAGGAGGGAACAGAGAGACTGCCAGGTGAAAGTGCAATGAAGTATTTACATTTATAATGGTTCTTGAATGTGTTGACAGTTGTTCAGTTTCTAACCACTCTGGAATGCAGTGACAATTAGTGGTCAAATATAATGGCATATGACAGTCTTAAAATAGTGTTACTAAGTGCAAAGGATTTAAATATGTCAGTAAAGAGAGCAAAGGTTACTAGAGACTCACATATGGCAACCAGACCATGAAAAATATAAAATAGTTGGCTTTGGACACACCAGCTAGAGTGCAAATAAACAGGGGCATAAAGGAGGGGCTCTACTATTAATGTCAAACCAAACAAAATTTGTATTTGGCAAAGTAATCGAGGTTAAAGAGGGATGACACTGGTAGTGAAGCTAGAAAATGAGTCTCTCCCTTCGGTAAATGGATATATAATTGATTCCAGGAAGTAATAAACTTTTACTAAATTTATTTAATGACATCACACACAAAGCTAATAAACACTATGTGAAAACAAACAGCATTAAATGTTTGTCAACTTCATGTCTACTTGAAATGCATTGACTGCAGATGGATTTAGGGTTTTGTTTTGTTGTAGTTACAGACTGTTTAAATGCAGCTGTTTATGTTAGAGACTATTTTTTTAGTAACCCATTCTCCATCCTCAAGAGGACTGCTAACACTGATCTGTTGTAAGACTGCTTGCATTAACTGACAGAAGAGTAAATGATGCACAATATTACAGAGAATTAAGGACGCAACCATTAAGATGCACCTTGAATTCTTGACAAGGTAAATCATAATCAAATCGAATCCAGTGAAAATTCACATCCCTATCGCAGTTCAGTTTCACTTGTCACACAGCGTTTTATTTTTCCAGAGACATGATAGAGACCACCATGCAAAAAATATCAAAATCAAAATGTAACTGAGTTGAGGCAGAGGTCCAGTGTGTAATATTTAGTGGCATCTAATGGTGAAGTCACAGCTAGTAGTAAAAATGTGATATTTCTGCACTTCTTTTTCCAACTAAATCTTGCATACTGGAAAATACAGGAAAATACTAGGTTATTTCTTTCAAAAGAAATCCACTGTTCCAATACTTAAGACATGTCTGCTTTGGGAAAAAAAAAAAAATAAAACACTGTTAAAAAATATAATAGATATTACAATTGTTGACAGCTGGAAGAGGCAGGAGCGTAAGGAGACATGAGGAAAGGCAGAGTGCTGTCTTAGAAAGCAGACGGACTGTCAGTGCAGAAGCGACATTTTGGTAGCAAAAGAAACAGCCTGTGAGAGTAGGAGTGAAGTAATCGGGTATGGCAGATGACACAGTACTGTGGGTCAATGCATGCATCAAATGAAAACCCACTCATTGCACACACCCAAATACAAATATATTGCTGCCAGTACCCCGCTGAAATATTATGATTTTATGATCCAAACAGAGTTCTTGAGGCTGACTCCATAACTTGGTCTTGTTTTTCTTAATCTGCATGTAACTATTTACTGCAATGTGTCTGTTAAATGTGTTTTAACTGTGTAATCTTGTAACTGTGTGTTGTATTTGCTGCTGCCCATCTTGGCCAGGATTCCCTTGGTAAAGAGGTTCTTAATCTCAATAGGTTAAATAAATAAAAAGAAAATGCATGTATGTATGCATGTATCTTATCTTATAACACAATTACATTAATTAGTATTGTTTTGTTATTCTGTATATATTCAATAGAACTGTGACATCCTGATGATACAGCAAAAATTGGCCAATCTAGATTTACATTTTTCTCCACGTTTTAATTTTGAAAGCAGGCAGTGAGGTTAATCAAACCACCGTCACCCAAAAGAGGATACACATTGTACATTCATACAGCATGTCATACCATCTGAGTCTGGCTTATGATCTTGAAAACACCCATTTGCTGGCACTAAAAAAGCTGTACAGCCAAAACAGCATTAATAATGCTTCAGAAAATGAATAAATTACCAGGAATTAAATGCAGATCTACTTTAGTTGCAGACATTTCCATTAAAGAACAAAGTTCAGCTGCCACAAAAACTTCAAAAGGCTATTAAATGTTGTTTTCAAGTGCCCCCCTATTCTAATACCAAAAAATAGCACTGCCCCTGATTCAATTACAGTTGGTGACCTTTGGAGCATGTCATACCCTTTTTCTTCACTATGCTATTAATGTCTCCATTAAGATCACTCCACATTAAATCACCCTAGCAGATGCCCTACAAATGCTGTCTCAGTGTGTCCCCACTAGGAACTTTACAGAGAAATCCCAAATATTATAGTTGTATCTAAAGTTTTAAACCAGTCATTTGACTTTTTAATTAATATGACGGATTTAAAAAAAAAAAAAAAAAAAATCCAGCCAGTCATTGTTCCTTTGATTTAGCATCTACAATTGTGAAGCTCTGTGCCTAGGTCCTTCTTCTTTCCTTTTTTTTTTTTGGTAATTCAAACATAAAATCAGATCAAAGTGGTGGTGACAGTTCCTTTGACAGCTTCTCACACAAACTGCTGTGGATAAAGCACTCAGATTTGTTTTCCTGTCATTTATGACCCATTTGGACATATTTCCATGAATCTCCCAAAATGTTTTTTTTTTTTTTTCACTAAATGCACATTAATGGGAAATGGAAACACCTTTTTTTCAAATAAATTCGGATGTAGCAAATGTTTAAAGGTAAAACGTGAAATTTTTGTGTTGCGTTTGTGTGACACCGTCCCTCCTCTCTACTCCATGAACTAGGGAGAGAGTAATGGTTGAGTGAGTAATAGGCTTAATGGAGAGTGTGAGTAGGGTGACCTGGGAAAAGCAGTGAAATATGAAAACAATAAAATAAATTAATTAATACTGTCACAGAGGTCATATTTTAACACCAGACACTCCACAGGAATGGTCTCCTGCAATGACTTAAATGGTAACATAAACTGAATCTCATGCGATGATGTAGGTAGCCTAAACGTACAAAAACAAAATGTTAGTGTAAATCGTCTACATCTGTAGATGACATTCCCCTCGAAATTGCCAAAGTTACAGGGGAAGAAAATAAGTTCCAGGTCATGATTAAGGAAAACACCCACATAAAGAGAGATGTTGTCTAATATCAAGACAATATTGACCAATTCCACTCACCCACTACATGACGTGCTCAGCTACAGGAGGACGTTCAGTAAGAGCCTGATTCCATCTGCATGCACCACTGAACAACACAGGAAATCATTCTTGCCTGTTTAACTCCATCTTATAACCTAATAATTAAAATTACACACAATTATATTTTTGCACACTTATTATGTCTATTTCTTTAACTATCATATTGATGATATATTCACTCCCTCCAGAAAAATTCGGGCAAAAATCCTTGCTTATGCGATGGAATATGCAGGGTTTTATGTGATTTTATGTGGTGAAATTGCGGGAATTTGCCAAAAATGCGTGTAGTTACAAAAATATGCGAGAACTGGAAAGCCATGCGTTTCAATGAAAAAAAACAGATTTTTCTCCTACACCCTGTTCTAACTAGGCTACTACTAAATGAAAAAAGTCTAATTCCAACTGATAATAAGCAAACATACAAGAAGTAAGCATACACTTCATCACATCACTTCTCAAAATAACTTTATGACTAATGCTTTGTTTAGACCCACATTAAATAAATCATTTTTTCCCTTTATTGTTAAATGTTAGAATATCCAATTTAATCAAAAGTCTATTATGTGGGGTGGAATTGCTAGTTCTATGTCTTACGTCCTCCTTTATCTAGAGGTGACTGCAAAAAAACATCTCAAGCCCGAAAATTTTTCTTCAGGTCGGGTCATGTGGAATGGGTTATTGTTGGGCCTACATCCAGCAATTCGCAGGTCTGCATAGGAGCAAATTAAGAAATCATTGGCCCCTGAGCAATAAGGTCTTATGGCCCCTCAACCATCCAACTCACATTGAATATACATCATGTAAAGGGGGGTTCGGAGGGCCCGGCCCCAAGAAAATTAAAAAAAAAAAAAAAAATTATAGCACCTAAAGTGCCTTTTCATGCAATTTCAGATGGAAACTGCTTGTTTGAGTATTGCACAAATACAAAACAATTCTGCTCATTAATCCACCACTTGATCTGCATTAGGAAGTATGAGCTGAGCTTATAACAGTGATGTAATAGGCCTAACACTTGGTTTGGGCTTTCACTTCCCCATAACTAAGAGTTCGGGGCCAAAACAACATTAAAACATTTAATCTTATTTTTTCACTGCTGTTTAATTCATATTGGACAACTAACTCTACACCTAGAATTATTTTGAACAAAATTAACACATTTTTTAAATGTGCAAGACCAGCTTCATCAATATTTAATGAGAAGGGGCAACTGTGCAGCTTGTCTGCCACCTGTTTCTTAAACTGGGGTGTGATGTCATGTCTAATAAAACAACTGGATGCCTGTCAGGAGAGTGACAGATGAAAAAGTGCATTTTTGTCTTTGCTAATTTTTTGCAGACGCTCACAATGGGCTGGAACAGAGCGAATGCCAAACTGTGTTCTGCTAAGAATGAACAGATGCATATTTTTTGTTTGACAAACACGATTGGTCATCGAAGACAAGATATGAGACGTGGTGGCTGTTGCTCCCGGTAACCAGATAACATGTTGTGTTGCACGCACAGCAGCTCTATGGCTGGGGTCAGCTTCATGCCATGAAAGTACTTTTTTTTACTGCTCGTCGCATATTTCAGTGTATGCAAGCAAAGTGTATACAAACAAACACCCGGTTGCCTTACTTCTTTGCACCAACTGCCGTAAGGCTTTCCATTCATTCCCACCTCCTCTATCCACACCCAATGCCATATATTTTTCAGTCCCCTGTCAACCTGCAGGACGTCTTCACCAGTCTTCATCTGCTTGTCTTTCATCTTTATGAGCGTCAGCATGTACAGTTAGCTATGCTGAAGTTGTTGGCTCTGAACCAGTTTGTATGTGTCCACACTACTAATTGGCTAGTAGCCGTAATTGGACTTCTTGGGAGCGAAAGCCATTAGTTGAGAGCGAGAGGTTTAGCAAAGACCTGGTGGAAGCCATTCATATTGTACTAGCTCTGATCTTTTTGCACACATGACATATACCCTACATTTCCCCCTTGCTGATCGCCGCACGCCAGAAATCCGGCATGGTGCCAGATTCACCCATGTTTATCTGGGATTGGGGCCAGGAAAATGACCCAAAAGAAACACTCACTTAGAGATTTGTTTGTTTGTTTGTTTTCTTAACTTTGGTTTAGTTTCTAACCTTATGCTCCACTTAGGAGCCTACAAAAACTCACAGTAATACTTTTTTTTTTTTTTTTTTTTTTTGCCATAGCTAGAATATTTTAAAAAAAAAATTTGTATGAATGGTTTTCACTTCACAACATTAAAAATCTAAAAGGCCCAAAAAAAAGTCACTGTCAATGGCAATGTGAGAAATGATGGTAACTGGTCTGGCCCAATTCAGGTTCATTGTTTTTTTCCAGTCCCCCTCCTCATATGCAGCGATTTATCTTAGTGTGACAATGAAAAAACATTTACATTTGCTCTGTGACAGCAGCAGCTTTGCGCATGCTCTATTCATTAGCAGCTCTGCTCTGACTGCAGCTTGGACTGCTGTGCGAGGCTACTGTAAGACTGACTGCCTGTGAGTGCTAAGTTGGCAACACTGGTTTAGTGTGGACGTGTGAGCCAATGACATTGCGCATCGCATATTACATCACTACCTGTGTCAAGTTACCATGAAATATTGTTTAGATTTATGCGGAAAAATGCAAGGATTATGAAATCATGTGAGACATGCATATTTTGCCTATTTTCTGCGGAAATATGCTATTATTGCTGTAAATATGCGCCCTTTTTGAAAAAATGCGGACCCATGCTAAATATATTCTATTTGTTTGATTATGCATTGAATTACATAATCACATAATTGTGTTTTTCTGGAAGGACTGCATATTGTCTAGTACATATTGTAAAAAATTGCTGTTCTAATTTTGTGTCTTAATAGAGTATTTTAATACAGACAGACAGACAGATAGACAGATAGCATTGACGGGTTCTAGAAGCAGTAGAGTTGATAAAATGGGGAGCTGAGCTAAGCTTACTGGTGTAACACACAGATTAGTAAAAAATATAATGGCCCTCATTTTGTTTTATATTGAAATCAAAAGTAACAGAAAAACATGCATTTATAGTTACCAGTGTTGGGCAGTAAGTAGCAACACTAGTAACTAACTACAATTCTCAGTAGATCGGTGGTAATGTCACTATTTCCTGAATCAAGCAAAATAAGTTAAACATATGGCTTAACACAGTGGAGAAGCAGTTTATAGTCTAGAAAAATTTTATTATATAATCCACAACACAAGCGCTCAAGATTGTTCAGAACAGGTGCACACACGCAGTCTACATGGGACTCACTAAAAACAGGCATTTCGCCGTGGTTTACTGGAACATTGTCATGAACATTCTTGAAAGCGCCATGCCCGCGTTTGTGGACCACGTAGCAAAATCCGGGCAGTGATGGAGCTTTTCCTCACTTCCTTACTGATGTTCTCTGACATCCTGCCGCGTCGTTGCTGGTGGTACCAGTGAACGGACAGCAGATACAGCATGGAGCAGACCAGGCGCATCAAGCGGGGCTGAGCTTCCATGGAGGAGTTGGAAATGAGACCCGCAACATGCATAATGGAGCACCTGTCAGATGACGTCGTTCACTTCAATGCAAAATGGTCAAAAATGGTGTTCTGCAGAACATCCGATGGTTGTTGGCTGAGGTGTGTGGACATTGATCACCACAAAGGCTCTTTTCAGAGCCGCCAAACCCACAGTAAAGAGCATTACAGCCGGTTCCCCTCTTAAAAATAACTTAGATTGATAATTTTGCTCGAACAATACAAATAAACTCAACCAGACTGCTCACTGAGAAAATATTTTTTCCAAATAAAAATAGGAAATGTGCAATTATCTTATAACTATGAAAATAAAGTTCCTTTTTTTAGAACAACAAACGAATTTTTGTACCAAAGTTGAACATTAGAGCAATATCAGTGGCTGTAATGAGCCCGTTTCCATTGCACATCTCAGAACATTTAAGCCCGAACTGGTCAAAAACACAAACATGTCCCGTGTTTCTTTTCCAGTCCAATCCTTGTCCATTCTCCAAACCTAAACTCTTTGTCTAGTCTAGTGACAGATCACCATGGCAGTAGATTGGTGCATCCCTAAAATGAGTCCAGGGTGCTCCAATGCTAAAACATTAGTTCCACCTGCTACATGTTCTAACCTGCAGAAAAAAAAAAAAAACACTCAGGAGTGATCCCATGACCCCCCTGACAAGACTTCATGGCCCCCCTTAGGCAATATTTGATCACGAGACTGCCTCAATGGAAACCTGTTAACTTCCCTCACCGTGTGACATAGGACCCCCATTTAGGACCATCGCTTTCTCATCTTTCATCCAGAACACCCCAGATTCACAGAGTATTTCAGGCTTTGGCGGCGTGGTGGCATAGTGGTTACTACTTCCACCTCACTGCAAGCAGGTTCTGAGTTTGACTCTCAGTTGAATCTTTCTGTGTTGAGTTTACCTGTTCACTCAGTACCATTCAGTTCTTCCCCAGTTACCCCACTATTAAAAATTGGTATATGGGTTAATTCTACCCACAGTACCAATTAAGATCTGGAGTTGGTCCCTAAGCAGATGCTAAATCACACTAAGGGTATATTCACACCTGCCTTGTTTAGTCCGTTTAAAACGGACCAGAGTTTGTTTGCTCTCTTGGTTCGGACCTTTTGGGCTGGTGTGAATAAAAACCACCGAACTCTGTTCCGGACTAAACAAGCGAACCGAGACCCAGTTGAAGAGGTGGTCTCGGTGCGGTTCCATACGAACACTGGTGCGGTTCGTTTGAGGTGTGAAAGCAGCCCGGACCCAATCCGACACAGTTGGGGTTTTTGTACCTAACGAGCTCCCGTCGTGTGTCGAGCATTATGGACAATAGAGTTTTACCAGAGAAGCGCTCAGAGTGAGGATAGGCTACGGAACTGAAAATGAGCTGTGGTCACAGTTGGAGCTCGGAAGAGACACGCTGCCTTTAGGACATCTGAGCAGATGTACATATAACACAACTGCTAGATAGGACACATAAAAACTCCAACGTTTTCAGCTTGTTCAGTGAGAGAATGATTAGGATGAAGGTTAGATTTGTCTGTTGTGCTTGACATAAAAAACAAACGACTTCATCACCCCCAGCAAACTTTACCTGCGTTAAGGAATTCTGTCCCTGGTTAAACTGAACGGTGATATAGGATAGATACACACAGGTCAGCAGTACGGAGAACTAATGCTTTTTGATAACAGTCTTTTCATATAGTAGCAGAATTCCAGCTTCATATTTGTTCCGTCTTGTGTGAATCAGACCAACAGCCACAACATGATGTGCACACATGAGCGCTGTCCTCCATAGCCGTCTTGCCCTGTGTCTGCATCGTTGAGAAATGAATTCTACAATATTGTAAACCTGACGTTGCATCAAACGCTCTTGCTGCTCAAACACTTGTGCACACATCTGCATCTGTAAAAACTGCTATGACGATAACAAAAACAGCACGCAAAATTTCCATGATTCTCTCCTTTCACTTTTGAATGAGCGCTTTAATCGACAGTTCATTTCTGTCCAATGGATGACTGACCTCAGCACACGTGGTTTTGTTTACAGATTTTGGTCCACTTACAAAAATGTACAGTGTGAATCCGCACCAAATCAAAAAAAAAAAAAAAATTTGGTCCGGACCAAAGCAAGTGAACTATCGGACTTTCCTGGTGTGAATACACCCTAAATCTGATTGCCACCTGCTGCTCCAATAACAGCTGTGAGGAGATTTCTGTATTGTTTTGCTCCTTGAGATATGCGCTGAAAATACCCTCAGGTTATAAAGGTCAATCTTCAGCCTCAGGGCTGGTGTGCATGACAGAATACAGAAAAGGACAAAATTTCAGCAAAGTCCAAGTGAAGGAAGGCCAACAGGAAATAAGCAGACTCTGTTACACCAAATCCAATCCCAAATCTACAAACTTTACAGAGAGGGGGTGAGAGCAGGTTACACTACAAGACAGAAAATGAGGCAGGAAAGAATAAGACATCTCAACTCTTCCATCATTGTCCTTGAGAAAATATTAGGAAAAGTTGTAAATAATGCTAGAGTCTGCATTTATTGAACACTCACAGCACAGTAAAAAATCCAGGTTATTCACACAGCTGTGTACACTTTTCATGTACAGGAAACATCATTACTTGGTAAAACAACAGATGTGTTTACATGGAGTGCTGATAGGACTGCAGACAAAGTGTTTTTTTTAAGTGTCCCTGTGGTGGTGGTGGTGGTGGTGTTAGTAGGTGAATGATTTTGAAGGCACACGGAAAGGTGATGTGAAAAGCCTTCAATATCTCTTGGCTATTCAGTCACAGTAACAGTAAAAATATGCCTATGCATTTTAGTCATTAAGGCTTAGGTCAGGTCAAGCCAAATGGTTGCCTCTGGTGTGCTTCTTATAGATGTTGACGTTTGATGTTTCATAGAACTGATGACTCCTATACTTGCTTCAAATTCTGTTTTAGGCCCCAACTTAAGCCAAATAAAGGAGTGACACTTTGATAGTTTTTTTTTTTTTTTTTTTAAAGGAATTACGCATTTTAAAACGTAAACTGTAAATGCTAGGTTTGGGTCTGAATTATTCATTAATTTAACTCCACAAACCCATCTTCAACTCTATTTTTGAGTAATGACACCAGAAAGGCCTTTTGAGCACTGGCCCTTTAAATGCACATGAGCCACTTCACGCCCCACCCCCTCCAGGTTGTTGGCTGTGCTACTCTGTCCTGTTCAACCAACAACTGAACATTGTAGGTAGGCTAATTGGCTCAAAGTTTGGACATATTTTCAGTATAGACAACAACCGTTGCTGATGAAAAACAATTATGGCGTACTTGGAGAAATGTTCGTCAGAAGTCTGGACCTTATATGTGCAAATGTCAGGACATAACTAGTTATAGACATAACAAATTAAGCAGGAATCAAAACAGGTTATAGAAATCCACTTGATTTTTGCCAAAATGAATATAAAGATATCTTGGCAGCACCTGGAGGGTTCAAATTCAAACTTTTTGAACTATTAGGGTCCCCAAATACACAAATAAATGTACCAAAGACTAATAAATGTGGGTCCAGCAAAAAATGACCCCTATAATTGGTGTCCACTAGGACTAAACTGTCCATATTTTATAAGCTGGCAGTAGTACTCTAGACCATTGATTCTCAACTGGTGGGTTGCGACCCAGAAGTGGGTCGCAAACCTGTTTTCAGTAGGTCACAGGCCTTTGTCTGGGTAAAAAATAATCTTAAGAAACCAATCCTGAGCTTTATTTTGAATGGAACAGAGCACTGTCCGTTCACACTACCCAACAGTAGGGGCTGGGCTGGCATTGTACAAAAAAATCAGGGGCAGGGTGAATCAGAGTTGGTGGGTGTTGATGAAAACAAACATGGAGGTCCTACATGCAGTAATCGTTTTCGGAATATGTATTCTATTTTTACAGACACAAATTTATGAAAATAATGTTTACTGTCATGAACAGCTCATTCAAAGCCAGTTTGGTAATATGGGCATCTGACCAAATGTCAGTGAGACATTCAATCTCCTCATTGCTCCACGTCTGCCCACAGCTCATGGCTGCTACCGTTAGCTCTGACTACCTGTGCAGCTCAGCCACTTCCAGTGGCTACGGTGGCTCGTCAAGCACAAAAAGGCATATGGTCCCTTGGTTTGTTTCGGCTAGAGGCCAGTTATTTTCACACCAGAAGTGACCCGGCCCAGAGTCCATTTGATTCAAATCAGAGTTTGCATGTTTGTATTCACACCTGAAAGTCCGGACTTTCGGGGAAAACAAACTCTGGTCTGTTTTAAATGGACCAAACAAAGTAGTGTGAATTCACCCTTAAATACATTTGAGAAGTTTAACTGTTATCAATTTGGGTTGCGGCTTGTCATTGAGGGGTGATTTTGGGTCCTGAAGCCAGACCATCTGAGAACCACTGCTCTAGACTACTACTGGAGAGTGGTCTTGAGAATAGTCTTAAGACCACTTTTTCCAAATGAGCATTATTACTTAGTCTGGGACAAAACAACATTTATAAAGGTTTTGAGTTAGAACCTACAGCTGCATATCAAATTGGCCTACATAATATGTAGGGGTGTGCCAATACATTGATTGTTAGATTCATCGTGATGCAACACGTGACGATTCGATAACGATTCATAAATGGGTCATTCCAGAATTGGAGGACATTTGGGCTTCAAAATTCTTGAAAAATAAACCTTCACTTTTCTAATTTTCCATTATATATTCATCAATAATAGGTAATAAACTACCAAAGGCTTGATTGGCTCAGCTTACACATCAATGGTACAATTTTTATTACATGATTTATTTGGTGTTTTGTAATACTTGGTGCAACCCTGTTACCAACACTAAGGAACTTGAAAAAATAGAATAGAATAGAATAGAATAGAATAGAATAGAATAGAATAGAATAGAATAGAATAGAATAGCCTTTATTGTCATTGTGCAAAAAAAGCAAACAATGAAATTGGAGTGGTACTTCCCACCCACAGTGCAAAAATAAAGTGTAAACATATAAGAATTTGAAAGGCATAAAAGACAATAAAAACAGTTAAAAGAAGAATAAGAAGAATAAATATATAAAAACTAAAAAGTGCATTAATTAATTTCTTAAATGTAATTCCTTTTCCATTAAGTAAAGAAAGTAACATTCTCTCTGAATAACCATTTGGTTTCACATATGACTTGATTTAAATTAATTTTAGCAACTTTCAAAATCTGTCTCGGCCAACTTTTCAAAAGTGGCATGTTTCACTTTAACAATTTCAGTATTTATTTCACAAAATTTACTCTGACACATGTTGCATATAATTACATAAACTCTTTAAAGGGCAATGGGTTGAACACTTTTGAGCTGAGAAAGTAATTTATGATTATTTTCAATTAAAATGATATGGTAACAGGGTTGAAATTAGGGTAACAGGGTTGCATGAAGTAACAGCTACATTATTTCTGATTATAGATCATTATATAAAAGTGACAAATGCTCAAGACACCAAAGTATTCTTTGAATAACTTTTAATACTTTCTGTCAGCACTGTTTCTCAAATAACAACCCCCCCCCAAAAAAAACAAACAAAAAAAAACCCCAATATTAATAATAATAGGGGGGCTTATTTCAAGAATTTTTTCAGATTCAACTTTAGCCCTGATTTTCTGATGCAACAAGATGTTCTAAGCACTCCTGTGAATTTTTTTTTTTTTTTTTTTTTTTTTTTTTTTTAATTTTCATCCAAAAACCACCCCAAAAATTACTTTTTCAGCCCTGAAAACATGGGGTTTTTGGAAACTTTCAAACCTTCACTTTTGATGAAGTACAATGTAACAATCTGCTCATGCTGGGCCTTAAATGTTTTTTGTGAGACATGTCATGTCTTCAGAGTGCTTTGCACTAAAAAAGGTGGAGTGTCAAGGGTCAAATTATAGGTCAAAGGTCACCCAAATGGTCCAAATGCATATTTCATCGAATGAAGCTGTTAATGTGGGTTCTTCCAAATGTTGGGCTCAGGTTCTCTCCTCAGAACAAATCTACTGACCACAAACAACTGCCATTCAATAAGACACATTAAACAGAACTATTCACTCATGTATTCTCCATACAGACATGTCAAAAAGAACAAACGGTAGTTTCACATGACTTTGACATTTACATGTATATGTCCTGTTGTGGGTGGTGCAGTGGATAGACCTGGTGCCTCACAGACAGAAGGTCCTGGGTTCCATTCTAACACCAGTCGATGGGGGTGGGACCTTTCTGTGTGAAGTTTGCATGTTCTCTCCGGGTACTCTGGCTCCTCCCACCATCCAAACACATGCTCTGATAGGTTAACTGGTTAATCTAAATCACCCATAGGTGTGAATGTGACAGTGGTTGTCTATATGTTCAGTCTGTGATGAACTGGTCACATGTCCAGGGTGAACCCTGCCTTCGCCCATACGTAGCTGGGATAGGCTCCAAGCGACCCCTGTGACCCTAGTGAGGATAAAGTGGGTTCAGAAAATGAATGAATGAATGAAGTGTTGGTGATTCCTTCCTAAATGTGTGCTAGTGTTTCCCGTCACACTAATGACGGCAAATTCAAATGTAAAGTACATGTTTTAATATTTAGTCTGTAATGTCTTTGAAAGGGCCAAAGGCCTTGGGGGGTCCCACCAGGAAACCAGAGGGAACAGAACTTAGGACAGATTTGATAAAATATCAGAATGGTATGAATTTCTGAAAAAAAACTAGGCATTTTGGTGACCTTTAACCTTCAACATGACCTTGACATTAGACTTTTCATTGTACAAAGTACTCTTACGATACAATATGGCACTTATAAGATCATTAAATGGCCCATCATGAACAGATTTATACACTGCACCAGACAAAAGAGTGAAGAAGCTGGGAAAGTGGTAATTTTCAGAGTTAAAAAAGTAATTTTCAGGGTAGGGGGGGTTTGGATGAAAATTTCAAAAAAAATTCCACAGGAGTGCTTAGAACATCTTGTTGTATCAAAAAATCAGGGCTAATATGGTATTTGATATTAAGCCCCCCCCCCCCCATTATTAACCCTTCAGGTAACATTCTCCTGGCTTTCCTCCTCTTATGAGCCTCTCTCCACTTTTTTCGTTGGGCATGCTGTCCTCTCTCACTGCGGTCTTTTTGAAGCAACTTCTTTCCTGTTTCTCCATCTTTCCTCCATTTCTGTCTTTCTTTTAGTAAACACTGTTGTCTCCTCTGTACATCAGCATCACACTTGGCACGGTGGCATCTCTGCTTTTCAGCAGCACTCAATGGTGGGCCACACTGTAAGAAAAAAAATTATCTAACTTAATTTAGTGTCCCCTATTATGAATTGTAACTCATTGTTTATATATAGTTTGATTTATGTCAAGTTAATAATCCCATCAAGGTAGCTGCTGCAACCATAATCCATTTGAACTACCATTAGAAAATAAAAGGAAACAATACAGTCTGGAAAATTCAGGAATGTGTTTACAATATGTAGATGAACTAAATTCTATCTCAGATAATGTAAATTATTGACTTGAACCATAAATAATAGTTTGTAAAGTCTGAGTAAACTGGAGGAGATGCAACCCTATTAATGTAGTGCAACCCTGTTACTCTAATCACGGTAACAGGGTTGCGAGTAACAGGGTTGCAAATCCAGACTAATGTTAGCTTTTTCTCAGGCATAGAGGCTAGCTACTTAGCTAGCTGTTCTTGCTGACCAAGAGGACACTCTTACTTATGTAAATAAGTAAAGAAAAAATCAAAAATAATTTGTCTTATCCTAGTAATATGGGTAACAGGGTTGCGTGAGGTAGAGTGAGACATTCAATCAAGGCTCACAATCTCATGAAAATATGAAAAATAGAAGAGAGGACATACCTTTGCTCTACCCATTCTTTTGGAAAACTGTTTGATGATGTCAATTCCAGCATATCATGTGATTCACTGCTCTCTTCTTCTTCTACCATGCTAAAAGGTTATGGGTAACAGGGTTGTGTGCATGTTGTGGGACACAGGTTCCATGCATAATAATTATTATTTAAAATATTATGTTTATTAAAAAAAATGTTCCCGCAATTACAAGAGACACCAATGAAACTAGTCATACCAAAAAAAAGAGATTTAAATTTCATTTTAACTGTTTTATTTGAGATTCAATTTGGTCATCAGGGGGTTGGGACAAGTGAAAAATGGCATTTTAGGGGGTACTCCAGACTTACTTGGTATTTTTAAAACTATTTACAAACATTCTTTTCTCCCAGTTTTTTTTAGATTTGGTCTCAGGACGAGTAAATTTACAAAGGAAATTCCATGTTTTAGTATTTTGTACATGGATTATTTAAAATTTGATGGGTGGGACGTCAAATGTCCTCCAATTCTGGAATGACCCAAATATTCAAAACTGATTATTTTTCAGAATTCCTAAATGACAAGAACGCAACCGCAGTGTGCAACAGGAAAATAAAAGTGGCGCATGCCACCTGTACACCTTAAAGAACGGACCAGGGAGAACATAGTAAAACCAACTCTGTTTGGTTACAGTTACAGAGTGTGAGATTCACCCAACGGTTTTAAAAGCTAGCATTTGGAAGCATGGCTGTCGTGCTCTGATGTGGATTCCAGAGTGCAGATACAAACTTCTGAACCAGCTTACTTTGCTCAGAAAGCAGTTCCTGAACTGTGCAATGAGACCAAAACCAAAGTAGTGGAATCAGGTAAGCATGTAGGATAACTCTGACATGTGATGCATGCTTTGATTGTGGATAGCGAAATCTTTAGTTTGTTATGGGATTTATGCTGCTCATTGAGGATTTTGTTTGGATATCATTTATTATGACTGACTAAGCAAGCGCTTCATTTGGTTCACATTGAATCAGCTGTTTTCTACAGTTTTCTACAGAAGCATGTGTGTGGGGAGGGTCTGAGAGTTTGAGTGGGTTCTGAGGTTCTGGGTTTTGAGGGGCCAGAAAAACTATATAAGCAATTATTTATTTATTTATTTATTTTTATTAGACTTCTGTGAAATTTGTGAAAACCACATTTGACTGAAATAAGTCTTATTAATTTCTAAAGACTCTTTATTTGTTTTCCTACAAAAAAATGTGGACTTCATTCCACCAAAGTTGTTTTTTGTTTTTTTTACTGTTAATGTATATATTTTTGAAAAGTATTGCTTTTGATACAATGCAAATGTTGATGCAAATGTTTTGCAGGAAACTGGAAATCTTTATTTGTGAAAAAGAGCAGGTTTTACTGTATATGTCACTGCTACCTTTTTCCTGTGGGTTCCCTGGTGGTAAATATGTTGGATCATTCAGTGGTTTGACACAAATAAAAGGTAATGGAGGCAAATTTGTTTGATTACTTGAATTTATAGATGAGAAGGCAAAAAATAGTGATCGAATATGCTACTGGAGCGGAGCGGAATGGGAAACTTTAACACTGAGCTTTCAGACATTTGTTTTCACTTCACAGAGGAGGTCGCGGAGCTGTGTCGGGGGGATGTGCAGACAGGGATGCCCAGGCAATCCAGGCAGGCGGGTCACATTGACATGCTTGTTGTGGGTGCAGAGACCAGCAGCCTGAGGCTCCGTCTGCAGCCACTAGCACTGTGCTGCTAATGTTAGCTGCACAGCTTAAGAGCTAACAGGCTAACAAACATCAGCAGCTCCCACCCGTCACTGAGTCCTGGCCCCATTAGCAATTAGTGTGCTATCATCAAGGGGCTAGCATTTATAGCAACAACAATCATTTAGATTCTAGATCTTCACCTGTACAAGACACAAGTATCGTACAACACCAGCTAAGATCAAACATCAAGGCTAATTGTTATGCCAGTCACTTTTCAGACAAAACTAATTAGACATGGGTCATATAATGAACTACATACATCTCACAAAAACTAGATTCAACTGAAAAAATTCTGTGGCTAGTCATAAAAACGCATTCAAGAGGCAGATGAAGGGTGATCAAGTAAACTGAATGCTAACACCTCCACTAGCCAACATGCATTCAGGCATCATAGAGCATCAAGAATTTATCTCAACAATACTTTCAAGAGTAACAGCAACAAAGCCAAGTCTGCATCCATTTTACATGCTTCTTTTTCTTTCAGCTCTCACCATTCTGCAAAACCTGGACCAAGGCAGACTGTTGTCTTGTTCCTGGTTTGGTCACTCACTCTTTTCTTCTTCCTCCATCCTCTGACAACGGCCACCTCTTCGTTTTCTCTGCTGGCTCTGCTGTGGTTATCACCTGGAAATGAAGGCATAGCTGTCTTGTGTTTACAGCTAGCCAGCCGTACCTGGCTGAGGGTTTGTTTGTGTCGTAGTGCCGTAAACCATGATGTTTCTCACGAGAAGTGTGATCTAGCCCACTGGGATGAGATCTAGGCCACCGGGATAGTGTAGAGAAGTTGCAAGTGGCATTTTTGGCCCTAGAGGCAGAAGTGGAAAGGCGGAGGGCTTCCATTCTCCCCCTAAGAAGACATTAACCATCACAGTAACTTTGAAACTGCTTAATTAAGGTAAAAATGCTGCACAGTTTTCCTTTAAATGTTTTTCTTCAGTATTATATCTAGCATGTTGCCAGGATCATTTGTGTTGAATAAGCAGGTCATGTCCTTCAGTCTGTCTTTGCTGGAGTTTCATCAGTATATGGTAAAACAGTTTCTGTTTCCAGACACATGAAACAGACAAACAATTTCACTGTCAAGAATGTTCTTTTATTAACAATTTAAATGTTGTCCTTTGTTGTCAGTGGATGAGTGTCCCTGTCATTGATGTTGCACAAGATTTCTTTTGCCATGTGCATCTGTGGTATTTGTCTTTACAGTTTAATACTATTAAGAACTCAAGCCTCAATCATAACCAAGCACATCAAGTGCATGTCATTGTCCTTTGCTTCTTCACCAAAGTGGTTATGTTTTTACCAATGCTCATCTGTCTCTGGTGCACTACATTTGCATAATTTTTGAAGGTCGATTTTGTTAATGTTAGTAGCTGTAAAGAATTAAATATTGGCTGTTCTAGACCAAAGATCAAAAGGAGGAAAAATTCCAATTTGTTAACATGAGGTTGACTTTTCAACAGTCAACTCTCAGTCAAAATTTATCTGCTTTGATTCTAATTTGCCATATAGAAGCATGATACTGCCAAGATGTAGTGCAAGTTTGAAGTCAGAGCATATGATTCTTTACAGGACATTGTCTTCCAGAATGCCAAATAAAATCAGGAGCTCATTTGAATATGGATCCTGGCATCCCAGCACTGGTTAGCCTGGGAACCAGTCTCACACCACTTCCATTCAAGAAAATTCCACTAAGCCTAGAGCAGCTGCACCAATAACAATCATTTTTCTGCTATGGGGCAGGTCTGAAGTGGTCTGATACATTGACAACTGTCTATCCAGACTTTTTTTTTTTTCCCTGGACTTGAGCGTCAAAATGTAAGATATTACTTTATAAATACATTTCTAATTCCCTAATGTGTATGTGTGACAGACATATATTTAACTTATGACCCTTGAGCTCTCAGTAGTCCTTTATTTACTTTTTGGTGCATGTTTCAGACAGGCTACATTGTGACTTAAGTTCTCAAAATATGACATGATATAAAAAGGAAAATCTCTTTATATTGAACAACCAGATCTCATTTAAGTGACAACATACACAGTCTGGTGCAGGCCTAGTGTTTTAATATGAACAACTCCACTTACAGTCTTGATTGAAAAAGATGTGCTCCTATATTTTTAACAATACATTGAGCTCAAATTATCAGTTGGCTCAAAATCTTTCATGCAATTTCTCTTGTAGGTTGTAGATCTCTCCAACTGTATCTAGCAGCATTTTTGCTCTTTGTCTGTTGATGTTGCCCTTTGTAAATGGGAATAATGAACTTAGATCTTCCAGACTTAGGTAAGGGATTTGTTTTTTCAATTTAGCTTACTGCAGAGATTAGAGAGTTTACCGGTCACCACTTACCACCAAAACAACATCTTCATTTGTGCATCTCCACCTCACTGAGAGTTTCAGTCAGTTATCACTAGACACTCAGCTGAGGAAGGCCTACCTGAGGCTGATCAGCCCTGGGTGTATTTTGCATGGGGACCATGTTTTTGTTTTGGCAAACTACACTGTGTCCTTCCATTTCAGCCACAACAAATGGCTGCAATTCTCAGCAAAAGCAGCAAGTTCCTTGATTGCCTTCTACTGAGCCTCCCCTCTAATGTATGTTGTGGGAGGGTATTCTGAACATTTAGTGGGATGGCATTGGTTGACACTCTTTTATACTCCAGTGCTGAGGCCTGGGGCACCGTTAAGGGGGGTAAACATGACAAATTCATGGGGCCCAGTATTTGTGGGGGGCCCATAGAGCAGTGAAGGGGGTCCAGTGGATACAGGTTAGAAGTTGTGAAAATTTTGTATAAGATCCACTTTATGAGAAGCATAAAAGTCAGGAGTCGGACATTGAACGCATGTTAAGTTTCAGTTTTGTTTCATGCTAGCGTAAGTGATGTTATTTATTTTTCCGGTAGATTTAGAAGATACTGAATTTATCAAGGGCCCACAATTGGTAGTGGCACCCCTGGCTGAAGCCAAGCACTTCAAGAGCTTGTTTGTGCTGCCAAGTGTATCTTCCTTGCACCAAGCTCCTGGATCTTCTCCTTACCAGACCTGTAGGTTTGTTCATGTCAGCACCACATATGTTGCTCTGATAATGAAACTCAACCTGTTTGTTCCCAGGATCCACGAATTACTCCTTGTGACTCTATGTCACCCTGTGCCATCCCACCTCATCAACTGGCCTTGTTGGGCTTGGTACATATGGCTACACATCACTTTGTAGTACCTCAGTACCTTCCCTCTCCAACTCTGTGGCCTTCTTCTCTTCCCTGAGGCTCGTTTCTTTCACAAGTTTTTTAATCTCATCCCATAATGGTTCGTTCTGTGCCCTTTAATTATTGCTTTCCACCCCAATTCTCTCCAATCCATTAGGAGACTGATCTCATGAAATGGTGTTGTATGTCACACCAGTTCTTATTGCATTTGGCATGCTATACGTTTGCATTTTCGAGCTTGCACAGGTTATTCAACACCATTTGATCACGTGTCAATTTACACCAAGATCTCAGGTTCACATAACCCCAACCATAACCCTAACCATAACCATAACCCTCAATGCGTGGTATTTGATGCATCAATTCAGGTTGGACAGGGGGCTAATAATGGCGTGATCATACATGTGGAAAGCCTATAATGCATACAGATAACATGCCAATTAAAAGTGACATGTATATTTATGCGATTTATGATATCACGTTGCCATTGGTGTAAAACATGTCACCCATCTTCACCAGGTTTCTTTCAACATGTCATTTCTGACCTGCTAGCAAACAAATCAGGTCTGTGTCGATTGATGCCCACTCTTTTTTCTTGCAGGATTTGGGCCGAAGGAGCTACAGCTTTCTTTCATCCATCATCCTTTCTACCGCTGTTTGCTGCTGGATGTGCTTAGTGCTTTGGGTTTTTGGTGGGTATGAACATGATTTAGTTTTGTCCGGGGTTCGATACCCCTGTGGACTCTGGTGCTTGACTTGCCACTGGGCTTCATGATTGATTATTTGTCAAAAGGTATTTTTCCTGTTCAGTTTTCTTAGCCAGGCCTGACACACTGGGTCATGACAGCATAAGTAGTTAACCAATACTAGCCTGGTTGGGGTCAGTTCCCTGATTGTTTTTACTTGGATATGCTAGTTGAATTTTTACAATGTGTAAGCAAAAAACATTTATTTAATCAACCTAAACATGGCATATTCTTGTTGGGAGTAAATCTTGCATCTGTGTATGTGTATCGTCTTCTCTCTGCTCTAATAAGCTTGGCTGCTTATTTGTTCCATTTACATTTCAAAACCTGTGCCCCACCAGCATCCAATAAGTACAAGCCAGGGACTCTCTTGGTCTTTATGTGGCGACTAAAGTAGCCATTATGAGCAAAAAAGTAGCAGGAAAAGGGACTGGAATTAATCCATCCTCTGCAACATTTTTTGTGAGAACAAGAGCCATTTATAAAAGTTGGGAAACTGCCGTGTATAGGATTTAAAGTTTCATCTGGGGTGAGCGCCAGTTCATCCCATTTGATCTAGGGGGTAACAAAGAGCAGATCTGATGAGAGACACACAAGGTGTCCTCTCATTTCTTAGCTGAATTTTGATTTTACAGGCTAGTTACATAACTTTGCAAAATTCATCATCTATGGCAAGAGCTGCCAAAACTATTGCAACAAAGTAGTTTCTTCATCTAATCAGGGGAGTAGATCAAGTTTATCATTTTTATTGTGTGCATAGAGGAAAACACTTATTTGTCAAATGCCAATATGCCTTGAAAGGTAAGAAAGGAGAGGATTATTTGATGGCTTCAAAGAGAAAGCACTGATGGAACTCAGTGTCTGGATGACTGACCATTTTATATTTCTAAAAGGCCTTGGCTTTGTGTTTAATCTTAATCATAGTTGCATGATCCAAGCACTTTAATCATGACAATAAGCAATAGCCATCAGTTACGAGGGCCGTTCAATAAGTTCATGGCCTCACCCAGAAATACTGGTTGTTATAATACAGGATGTTACATTCTTTCGTGATGGGATAGTGATGCTTGAACATCGATGGACCAAGTGCATTGCTGTAAATGGAGATTATGTTGAAAAATAAAATATAAATTATCAGTCTGTGTTGTTCTGTTCTGGGTGAGGCCATGAACTTATTGAACGGCCCTCGTACATTCAATGGCAGACTCCTGACAAAAGGCCTGAAGAAAAAAAATGAGGGCAACAGCACACCAAACACTGACTAAATGCTAATATATGCAGTTATGCATATAGAAAACAATCTTTAACAAATGCAAACATATAAGATCAGTACTTGGGTAACTGCAGAGGTAACGATAAAGTAAAAACTCCACTAATATTTATCTGCTAATAGTTAGAACAAATTTATCAGTGCGTAAAGCATGATTCAACCAAGAGATGAAACAAGTTCTTGAAAGCATTAGGGAGGTCAGTGGCTGTAATTCACTCCTTTGAAGTAATAGCATATGTCTTGAACAGATCATATTTTGCGCCCTGGAATTTTGAGATGTATATTATTTGTTCATACTATTGTCAGATAAGACTTGCCACAAGTGTCGAAGCACCAGTGACAGCCGTAGATAGGCTGATGGCTGTAATTCACTCTTTGGCAAGAAATCACATTGCCCTCAGGCAAACATAAACTTAGTCTGCCAAACAATGGAAGCTTTTGGGAAGATGTGAGGCTTTTGACCCAGTTCTGAAATTGTAATAGTATCAGAATGAACTTAGAGCATTCTCAAGAGGGATTATATTGTGCAATAGAACACCACTTACTATCAGAAATCAAAGTATACAAGTGTTAGCCTCATTGTTTTTGCACTGATTCTGACCAGTCTTCAAGAGCTACATTTCACTTTTAAAGATTAAAGAGACATTTATGTCAATAGGAGACGCCAGAGGTGTGCCTGACACAACATCTTTCAAATGAACACAAAAGTTATTTAGCATTTATGTGAGTTATTGAATAAAAATTCCCACACTGTCTTTAGCTACTTTTACCTGGACCTTTCTATCCAAAAGTGAACATGTGGTATGTACTTAAAAAGGGGACAAAAGAAAAATGCTAACACCTTTGAGCGAGAGAAAGTACAACAGCTAGTGTTGACAACTTCTAATTTTTACCAAAACTAAAAGTTGTCCATTTACATATTATCTTTGTTGAAAATATATAAAAGCTGTTTACGTGCTGCAAGTCCTGATCCTCTTGACATTTACCCTTTATAAACAGAAATTCTGCTCCAAAAAAATACTAGGTATTTAGTGACATAACAAATAACAACCAAGACCATATTTTAGAATCTTCATGGGTAACACTGAGAAAATTAAGACGATAATGAAGTAAGATAATTCACTCCTTAATATTATTTCCACTGTCAGCCCCAGAAAAAGGAGGGCAGGAAAAAGCAAATCTCAAAAGGCAAAAGGGAAGGGTATTGTTTGCAGTGTAATTTGACCAAGCATTTATTAAGGTTTTAAAATCAGTATGAGTAGCATGGTGGATATTTTTTGAGTGGGTCTTTAATAGAATAGAATATAGAATAGAACAGATTTGTATTGCCACTGTCATGGAAACAATGAAAATCAGTTTAGCAGCTCTGTTCTGTTTCGCAGCAAAAACACTGAGTGCAAAAATCGACTGTATAAAAATATCACACAAAATTAACGTAGCACTCTTCACATTAAGTGGGTCTTTGGGGGTCTTTCTCCATCATGTCCCACAACGACCTCCTGACAAACCCATGAAAACATCTGACACATAAAACCCAAAAGCCAAAAAGTGTAACCACACCCCTGTAATACCTTATCCATATTCATCTGTGTGAGCAGGTGAATACTGGATAATGGATGAGACATTAGTGGTTGGCAATGCAGGTGCACCCTCCTCCGATCTGTTTAACGCCCTCCATAAATGATTCAGGGTGTCACTAGATAAGGAGGGGCAGGCTCATTACCAGACCAAAGGACTTGTTGCTACATCTGAGCCCACTTGTTGCTTCGGGTAATAGGAGGATCAAGTGTCTGTGCTGGCAGCCTTATATGATGCAATCCTTTATCTAACATGGCCACATTCCTTTACTGTTGTGACATGAATGTGACAGAATGCAGGTTCTGGTTGATACTTCCATGGATACACACCAAACATAAAGAACAAACTCTACATGAGACACAACAATATAAAACATCAATGATTCCACAAAACAGAGAAGTAAAGGAAATAACTCTTACCATGGGTACTAAGAAGGAATGATGGTGTCTCAGCAGAGTTTGCAGGAGGATTTCGCAGGTAAGCTCTGACACAGGTCATTTTGGAGAGAGCATGTCAGCAGCCACTGCAGACAGGATGATTTCAGCAGCTATGGAGAAGAGAAGAGAAGAGAAGAGAAGAGAAGAGAAGAGAAGAGAAGAGAAGAGAAGAGAAGAGAAGAGAAGAGAAAAGAAGACACGAAACTTGATGCTGGTTTGCATCTGCGTGTGCGGGGTGGGTATTTGCATATGTATGTGGGTACTTACAGAAAAACAGAGAGAACACTTAAATATGTCAAAAGGAGTGACTGATGTTTGAGGTGTGTTTTAACAGGTATACTTTATACTTCACACAGAATGCCTAGAGTTGAACATTGAAATGTGAATCAGACAACATACTTGGAAAAAGTACATTAGACCTGCAGTTATCAATTGTTTTGCAATCATTTAATCTATGGAGTATGTTCTTCAATTCCATTCTAAACAATTATTTGAATAGGCAAAAAAAAAATATGTAAAAGTGTGAAAAAGACATGTATGAAAATGACAAACAACTTGTCCTTTATCCTAGAACCAGATGAAACCACAAAAAGGATATATATATATAAAAATGTATATAGAAATAACAACAACGATAATAACAATACATGAATTTATATACATATGTCTAAAAACACAAAACAACAACAAAGTCAAATGACATCTATAAACAATGTGTGCACTGCAGTCTTCAACACATTTGGATCCAACTTACTAACAACATAAGATGGAACTAACATACATCTGAAAAAAATAAAGACAAATATTTGTAATGTTTGTGTTAAAGTTTAAAAGTGGAACCAATGTTTAGTGGCAGCAAAATTAAGGAACAAAGCTTTGATTCAGGAAAATGGAAACAGAATTTCAGTTCTATGCCTATAGTTGAACAGTGAAGTGTGAATGGGACAACACAGGTGGAAAAAGTACATACTTCATCCTTCACTCCACTAGCAGTAGGAGTAGGAGTACAGATATAATACTTGTGTTTACATATTCCAAATAAATAGAACAGTATAGAAAATGATGCCGCAATATTAAAATGACAAGGATCATTATTATTATGATAATGATTTGCATTTGATAGTACACAGCGTGAACCCAGAATGATGTTTGTCTTTTCGACTTTGACAATTAACAAGTTTCTTTCACAAAGTACACAAATATAAATAGGTCCATTCCTCACATTCAGGCTTTAAACATTTCCGAGAAAAATTTGGAACAGGAGCAAGGTAGGACTAATGAATTAGAATATTGAAACAAAAAAGTGACATGGACAGGCAATGGTGACCATCACTTCAACAAATGTATAAGAAAATTATTGAAAGATTTAAGGGAAGATGTTCCTCAAACAAAAATAAGGAGTGAGTTAGATATTTAATCCTCTACAATACAGAAGAGAATGAAAATATTCAAAGAATCTCAACATAATCTTGAAATCTCTTGATACAAAGGCTTAATTTAGTCATGTAAAAAAAAAATGCATGCAACCATATAAGCCTGTTTTGGTTCCTCCTAATATAGCCATTTTACATTATTTAATCCATTACTTGTTTATGAGTGGACATCCCCAATAAGCCCTGTTTTTGAGGTCAAACAATGTCTTCACAGAAGAAAAAACAACCTTCTTATAATACAGCAGTTTCCTGGTTTTCTTTAGGGTTATTGTTTTAAAACCATAATAAGAACAGGGGGATACAGTGCGGGGTACAATCAGTGCACTGTTTGTTTCTGTTGTTGTCAGCTGTCAAACAGATTTGGAGTCGCTGACAAATGCACAGAGACAGCAAGACAAAAAGATGTGAAAGCACAAGGTTAATGCAATGCCTGCTCAGTTTCAAAGAATCCTAAAATGGATGTGGGAGTGTTCAAAACAGAAATCAACTGTTTTTTTTTGTTTTTTGTTTTGGTAACACATGCATAATCAATTAAAATATGTTAAACTGCAAATTGTAATTTTAGCATTGTTAATTATTTTTACTCAAACTGTAGAAAGAGGAATAAAATAAACTTAGATAGCCAACTACACAGCAAGCAGCGAAAACATGTTTCCAGATGAAACCATCAAAGCCTGTGTGGTGCAGAGGAGACAGAGCTAAGCTACTGTTTTTGCTGTGCAGTGGCCATAATGCATATTACTTACAGCATGATTACACACACCCCAGGGTGAAATGTGACATAACACTGATGACAGAAACATTTAATTTTAACATCAAGCCCAGTGACCGTGTACTACTAACCCAAAGATGAACTTACCATCACATAACTACAGACTGTGTTGCTAATCCTGATTGCCAGCTGCCCTCCCACTGAGAAGCCCCCCACCCCCATATAGAGCTTTATTTAAGGGAACACTCTATGATAATAGAGGCTTCAACAACTCACTATCACACATCATGAGTGGTTTCAAATCAACATATTTTGTACACACATACTTATAAAACAGAAACTATTTTGGGCAGGGAAAAAAATAGTCACCTCTTTCTCATGCCTGTGTCTTCGTCAGGACTTTGAAAAGTCATTACCATTTTCCTTTTTCCTCTCATTCTGTCCCTCCACAAAAAGCCCCTGATTCATTTGGTTCTTATCAGTTACTGTGAAAGAAAAACAATGGATTTCTCTGAAACTTATACTGTGCTTCCCTGAAGGGGAAACCAGGCAGATACTGGTACAGCAGTAAAGGAGAGTCTGCAGTAGGGACGGATATGGACTTTCATGGTCAGCCCCCTGAACAAATTCACAAACAACAAAGGGGCTTCTTTTAAATCATACTTCTAAATACATGACAAATGCTTGTTAAAAACTAAAGAATGTTTCTGAAGAGTCTGTCTTTGTCATCTTTATTGATCTTTCAGTCCATATTTGTTTGGACTGTATGATAAATAAATAAATTATAAAAAGCATTAAAACAATAATAATTTTGACCTGTATTAAACTGAAAACACCACAAAACTGGTATTTCACCTCTTGGAATTTAAATTAAAATTGATTCTTACAATCAGGGATGCACCGATACCACTTTTTTCCAGACTGAGTACGAGTATGAGTACTTACATTTGAGTACTTGCCGATACTGAGTACCGATACGAGTACTTAATAACCCCATTCCAGTTCTTAGTTCCTTTTGTAAATGTGTTTTATTGTTGTTGTCATTAGTGTGACTGGAACAAAGTGCTACTACTGACATTTAATGTGTTGGAATGAGCGTTTCTCAATTAATCCACCAGGGGGCGCCGCTCTGAATTAACCATACTGGACAAATACCACGAAGAAGAGTAAAGTTTTTTTGAGAAGAAGAAGAAGAATAAAGTCAGTAATAACTCACATGGAGACGACAGAGGCAACACTAGTGTGACACTAATATTGTAGCATTTTCACTGGTAAGGTTTAAAAAGCTTAGCTTCAGCAGGTAGAGAAAAGAGAAATGAGCAATAAGTTTCGTTTTCACTTCTGCTGGCGGCGGTCCGCACCACTCCATACATCTGCAGGTATTCTCATTCTGTGTAGGCATCCGCGAGCACCTGGAAAACGGAAGGAATGTACGCAGAGGACGGACAGAACGCTGCGGCCGTATCTGTCTGTGTCTTTAACGTTACTTGCAGTCAGCGTTACTTTTATCACCGTCATTTATTTTGAAAAATCTCCACACTCCACACACATTATTCCTACTCCTCGTACCTGCTGCACTAAACTGTGAATGTCACATGGCTGTAAGTGGTATCGGTGCATTTGTATCGGGTATCTTTTACGAGTACGAGTACACACACTGAGTATCGGAGTCGATGCCGATACTCGTATCGGTGCATCCCTGCTTACAATGCAATCACAAAAAGTTGGGGCAGTAAAGCATTTACTATTTTGTAACACTGCCATTTCTTTTCACAGCACTTCAGTTGATCAGGGCCATCAAGTAATGATGCAGACGAACTTCATTAAAACTGATGTATTTTAGGTTAATTTATTCTAATTCTTTTTTTGCAAACAACTTCCAAAGTGTGACAGTACAGAGTCTTCCTTCTGTGTTTCTCAAACACCCTTGCGAAATGTGTACACAATGTGGCTTTATATTGTCTGGTTGAAATAACCATGGACATCCCTAGAAAAGTTGTCATTTGAAAGGCAGCATTTAATACTCTAAAATCTCTCTGTACTTTTCACCATTAAGGGTTCATCACAGAAGTGACAATGATCTTTTACCCCAGATTTATTTTATTTTCATTATTTTAACCTATTATTAGTCCTAAATTGCTCATCGTCCACTTTTTTAAATTAGTTTGATAGTGAGGAACTGATGTATTTTTAAAAATATAACAAAAGTGACCGTATAAAACATGAAATATGTCGGGTTCATACTGTTTGCAATGAAACACGGGTTGAAGTTTTCAATTTGTATTCTTATTTCTATACTGTCAATTTTTTTTTTACTGATTTGTGGCAAAACATCATTAACTTCAGATATATTTATTTGAATGTCATTAATTACCTCCGCCAAGGAGGTTATGTTTTTGCCAGGGTTTGTTTGTTTGTCTGTTTGTTTGTTTGTTTGTCTGTCCGTTAGTGTGCAACATAACTCAAAAAGTTATGGACAGATTTGGATGAAATTTTCAGGGTTTGTTGGAAATGGGATAAGGAAGAAATGATTAAATTTTAGTGGTGATCGGGGGTGGGGGGGCCCACGGGGGGGGGGGGGGGGGCACTGATCAGCCTTGGTGGAGGTCTGCGCTCTCTGAGTGCTTCTAGTTTAATACTGTTTTATCCTGTTCATACATTTTTTTCTCTTTTGACATAAAATTTCGATGTTTATAAATTTCTTAGTCGAATACTTTGACAGTGAATAGACAGTTTAATAGTGACTTATACTGACAGGCACAGTAAAGTCTATTAGATTTTGGGCTCTGGACGAGAGAAGCATGTGAAAATCACAGGAGCCTAGAGATGAATATTGTAAACATGCCTGTGTCGTTAACAGTTTCAAGCACCAATAGAAAATGTATTCTCAAGACATACAGTTTGACACAGCAAAGATATACGAGGAAAGGGAAATATCAAGTATAACTGGAAGAAGAAGGTATGGGAAGACTTAATTAAGATCCAAAAGATAAGTAAGCTAGAGCAAGAGATGTTCTTTGAGGAGATTTCAATTGTGCACTGTAACATTGGAGAAGATCGTGCAGTTCTGACTGAGGGTGGACAATAATGTGAAACAAGGAATATGGAGAATTAATGCCATCTGTAGAGATGTCCAGACTACCACCAATGACAGCTGAACACCTGGTGGTAGAAAAGACCTCAGAGCATGGCTGTCTAAACAAATGAATGAATGAATGACATTAGTTTATGTGTCAATTGGCAGGAACCAGGTTCTAGGTTAGCTAAGGGATCACCTGTACATACATCAAAATGAAAATGCAAACTTATATATCGTCGGCTTCCTGATAAAACCTGCTATGTGACTTTTGGCAAATTTTACAGGAGAAATAAAAAAACTGTTTATATAACAGGAAACTGTGAAATATGACAAAAAAATATCTGTCCCTTTAATGTTGGCACTTATGATGGAATGTAAACAACTTTCACAGGAGACTGAAATTTGAAGCTATAATAGGGGAGATAGCAGGGTTTTATTCCCAACCAAAAATGTCACTTAGCAGGTTTTATCAGGAAGCCGACAATATGTCTTGTCAATTTCAGACTATACAGGAGTGTATCCCTGCAGACTGCTCAGATTTATCTATGTTAATTCTTGAATGAATAAATGTCTTTAGAGAATATTCAGCAGTCTTTATCTACAGACATCCTTTAGTGCTGCAATAACTTAAAGTCCATGTGGAGAATGTTCCAACTGAAATTGAAAAAACTGTCTTGTCTGTAGTGGAAAATGCATTCATTATTAACTCAAGCTCAGTCAGTGTTGGGAATTAAAGTTATATTTGAAATGACAATAGCACAGCCTGCTGGACATTTTGCAAAACAGGTCTAAACATTCATCGTCAGCATTGTGCACATCTGATGATTACACTGAGTTATTCTGTACTGACTGCATTTGAAGAAATCATCCACTAATCCCCATGATAATTCTGAGTGTTCATTATTAGGCTTAGGTGCCACATCCAAGCCATCTGCGCACCACAAACGCCAAATTCATGTTAACACCAAGTGACTTTTCCTCGATCTAATGACTTTTCAAAAGAAAGAAAAAAATTCTATGCATGAGAGTCTGGTAATAATAATCACTAAAAAATTGAGGGTGGGGGGGTACTATTTTAACACCCCCCTTCCTCCAAAAAAGAGGAATATTTGCCCCACCTGAGTTTGCAACAAATTTAGGAAAGGTGTTGAACCCCAGAAAGCATCTAAACTGTCTGAAAAGCTGGTGTTGACTCTGTGCTGGTAAAATAGACGAAAAACACAGTGAAAGCGCGTTTATACATTTTAACATTTACCTGGAGATCACCTGTGTAGTTGTTTTAGGCGGGTTCAGTTGTTTCCTTGCACTTCTCTTTGAACATAGAAAACAAGGATACATTCTTCATCTACACGTCATTTAACGTCTAGATTTTTGTTTCGTTTTTTTCCTCCTCTATCCTGCCCATCTCTTTTAGCCACACTTAACTCATCCAACAAACTAAAATTAACTACGATTAATTTGCCAATCAGAATCAAATACGATAATGTATCCGTTAAATTAAAAAAATAACAATACAGAAATAAAGTAACGCAAAAAGCTACATCTTCTAAACTTTTAATTTTCGTTGTTTCTTGGAGCTTTTCTGTTGCACTTTGTTTGTAAGGGGATAGGCTACTCAAAATCTATATTGTCTGTACAGAAAATAAATTCCGTGGGTGTTTCTGGCCTGTTAGGCGTTTTGCACATGCGCAAAATGCAACCATGCGAACTACGCATACAACGTAGCAAAGCAACAAGACAACGTAAATCTTACGTACGGGTTTTTGACGTATGCTGCTGTTGTAACTCTAAGGAGCTTGCAAGGTGGTACTTGAATCCGTTTACCTGACTTTCATTTTTTCAATTGTGTGTCTGTGTTATTTGCATACCAGCGGGTACGTAGAAAATTCTGTGTTTCTAGGATATATAAAAACGAAAATACGTATCTCCTCGGTCCACCCGGAAGTTACGTTTCATGTTAGTGGGAAAGGCAAATTTGAGTTAGACTCCTGCATTAGATGTTTGTTATTGCTCATTATCTTTGTGGTCAATGCAGCTACACTTTGTTTCATGTAACCGGTATGACTGTTTTGTTTGCCAAAAGCGATAGGCAAAGACTGTGGATGCTAAGGATGTAGCTAAATTTGGTGTAAGGGTTTTTGTAGATATCGTCAGCTTCTTCCGTTTAGACCATATCGCAAGTCAAATTAAGAGTGTGTTTAACTACACTAATTAAACGCATCCTAAATTTGTCTTCTGGTCAACACTCAGATTCTATAAGATTACGTGACCAAGGATATGTTATGAAAACACTGACAAAGCTGATACACGTCTTTGTCAGCCATGGAGTTTCTCCCAGTTCTTGACCCTCTTGATAAACCCAAAGAAGGAATATGGTAAGAACATTGTGATTACTTGCACAGTAATGTGATCGTGAAGGTGTTCATTTGTTTGTTGCCGTCAACAGGTATTCCTTGATACCCAGAGGAAGTGCTCCAGGTGTTAGTGTTGGCCACACATGCACATTCTGTCCATCAGAAGACAGAGGAAAAGGCAGAATCCTCATTGTTGGAGGAGCTAACCCCAGTGGCACTTTCTCACATTCCCACATTATAAATTTAGGTGCGTGCCAACAAATAGGTTTTTCAGGATTACAGTGTATGCACATTTTGCTTTTTGTAGCTTGGGACCCCTTTTAATTTACACACTATGTTGACATCACAGCAGTTAATCTGTATATTTGTGATTTCTGAACCCACCAGATAATCATGAGTGGGACATCCCAGAGTGGGAGGGCTTGGATTCACGATATGAACACTGCAGCTTTATGCCAGAAAGCTGTCCACAGAGTCTGTGGTTGTTTGGTGGGGCTGAGCAGAGTGGTAATCGCAACTGTATCCAGAATGTACAACTAAGAGGTGAATTTAAACTTTATTGAAGAATCATTGTATGTACACTTAGTTTATTCCACATATGAGTACTGCTTCTCGTAAATAGGAATGATGATCTGTGGAACAGTCTGCTGTAGTGTCTTCTGTTGACCATGTCATGGTGTCATTTGTGTAAAATAAAGTTTGATGCATTTTGTACATGTATGTGTCTAGATGGTATTCCCCGCTGGAAGAAGGTGTCCGTCAATGGTAAACCACCAAGTGCAAGAACATACCACAATAACTCAGCCTGTCTTGGGGACAGACTGTTCGTCTTTTCTGGAGGGGAGGCAGGAGCTGAACCAGTCTCAGACCCAAAACTTCATGTTTTTGACACAGGTTTGTGTTGTTGAACAAAGCAGTTTCCAGAATCTTATAAACTTATGAAAGCAATCATGAAGTAACAACTAGAAAAGCACTCGGAGAGTGCAGACCTCCACCAAGGAAGATCAGTCCCCCCCCATTACCACCAAAATGTAATCATTTGTTCCTTGTGCCCACCCCCACCCTGATCACCACCAAAATTTTATCATTTGTTCTTTGTGCCAGTATCAACATTTCCTGAAAATTTCATGAAAATCCGTCCATAACTTTTTCAGTTATCTTGCTAACAGACAGACAGACAAACCCCGATGAAAACATAACCTCTGCCATTTCACTTGGCAGAGGTAATTAGCTTTGAGCCGGGGATGCAGAGATAGGGCCAGAAATTGAATATTTTGTAGTGCTTCATAGAAATATATCATCCGTTACTTTTGAAAACTCTTACTGCTAGAATCACTACAACTAATGAGTCTCTTCACTTCTGTGTACATGTTTTTTTTGTTTTGTTTTGTTTTTTTTGAGGGGGGGGTGAAAATGTATTTTTGCATATTAGTATTGTGTGCAGTGTACAGGTGTCTAGTGTAGTACTTTTTTCGTGGCAAGGCAGATTTATTTGTATAGCACAATTCATACACAGGGCAATTCACAGTGCTTTACCAAAATAAAGTACCATTTTTAATAACAACAAGGCTCTGCACCTTATCAACAGCAGCACTTAGAAGAGAAATTCTGTGGACAAATAAATATCATCGTGACCTTTTTTTAACTGATAATAAAATCAGACTAGCAACTATTTGCCAAAAGATGATGGCTTGACTGTCTTTTTACAGAATGTTTGACCACATACCAAATACCATGTATTTTGTTTTGACTGATTGATTAATTGACAGATATTTGGAATAGTAATGACAGCTAAATGTCAGATTATACCATTTATTGCCCTGTTTTCCAGTGTCCTCCACCTGGTCCCAACCAGAAACACAAGGCAAACACCCACCCCCTAGGCATGGCCACATAGTTGTAGCGGTGGGTTCAAGGATTTATATTCATGGTGGAATGGCTGGAGACAAATTCCACAATGATATGTACTCTCTAGACACAAGTAAGCCTGAAATAAAAATTAATTATTCAGAATTAAATCACATTTGGATCTGTGGGGTGGGATTGTCATCACTAATGGCCATCTGTTTTTTTTAGGAATCATGAAGTGGGAAAAAGTGCAGGCCAAAGGAGACATTCCTCCAGGAGTAGCAGCCCATTCAGCTGTGGCACTGGACAAGAACATCTACATCTTTGGTGGGATGACTTCAGATGGCGCTAGCAACTCTATGTACAGATTCAACATAGGTATTCAAGCTTCCTGAAGTTTGTCTATCTGTCTCTGTCTGTCTATCTATCTATCTGTCTCTGTCTATCTATCTATCTATCTGTCTATCTATCTATCTATCTATCTATCTATCTATCTATCTATGTGGTTTGAGGTCATGTTTAAATTTTATGTTATTTTTTCATGGTAAAGATATTCAAATCAATCCATTCACCTTCACTGGGTATATATTTCTACATCCATTATTGGTTCGAGACTTTTACTTTCCACCAGTAATATTGTTATTTGATCCTGTTAGGGCTGAGACTATTATTTGCATTGATAATTAACCTGAGTAATCAAAAATTAATCAATTAAATGTTTGGTCTATTGAATATTAGAAAATGTTGAAAAACTATTTTCCAAAGCCCAAAAAGTCCTCCTCAAATGTCTTGTTTGGCTCACAAGCCAAAGATAGAGTTTACTGGCAGAGAAGAGCAAAGAAACCTTAAAATACTCACATTTAAGAGGCCGCAATCAAATGTTTAACTGCTCTAATTGATTATCAGTTATCTGCCAGTTTACTTTAAATAACTAAGGACTCAAATACAATTAAAAATTATGTTTTCTAAGGTCTGCTTACATTTGCGTTTACAACTACACTGAATAATTCATTTCTAATATCAGTGTTTTCTTCTGTCATACTGGTTGACCAAGAGTTACTGTAATGTTTCCTAAATGATTTCTGCTTGCAGACAAAAAAAGATGGATCCTAATGAAATTTGAAGGAGATTTGCCACCCAACCGCCTTGACCACTCCATGTGTTTATTACCTTGGAAACTGTGTTGTGAAGACACTGAAGATGTGGAAGAAGCTAACAGCCCAGCTGCCTCACAAACAGTGCATCTGGCCTTTGTTTTTGGAGGAATGGACACTCAGGGTGTTATTCATAATGACTGTGTTGTGACTGTGGTGACATGATGTTCTTACAGGTCTCAATACATTTTAGATTTTTACTGAGGTTGTGGACATTCATCATTAAAAAATAGTCATTCATACATACATTCCGATAAAGTACTTTTGTCAATCAGTAAAGACTTGATTTAGAAAGTTTGGATGCAAAAGGTCAGAACCATATGATGAGCCACTCAGAATGTGCTTGAACAGATGAATGAGTACTTTATACCATATTTCACAGGTACGAACATGTCATTGTCCCTGCCAAAGTGTCCTAAAATCTAAACCACTGCACAGAGACAACCAAGTAATATTTTTTATTGAACATTTATTTCAGTGTCCCTTGCAGAAGTACAATGTCCAGATTCAATAAATAAATTTTAGCACTGCCTGTGGCAAAGAAAGTTTATTTACATAGCCCATTTCATTCACAAAGAAGTTCAATGCACTTAACATAATAAACAGGAACTTTCAAAGGGAAATTTAAAAAAGAAATGCTTGAACAATACTAGAGTCTAGTATTTTAAACAAAACGTGCCCGCCCTTGAAAACCCTTGGCCTTTAGTCCACGCCAAAGTTTTTGCACATACAGATGGACGATGAACTGATGACAATACCTTGCAGTGAGGGCAAAAACTGAGTGCCCAGAGTACATAAAATCATTACAGAATAAAATGTATATTAAAATGATTAAAAGAATATACAGTCCTTCAGACTTACAAAGAGAGCTGTATAATTACCCTTCCTTAATTGGAGGGGTAATTAGGATTTGCAGTGCAGTAAGAATATGCACTCATACTGATACAAAATGCATTATAGAGTTAATTCACAGACACATGAAAAAGGAAATATTTTCAGAGCAGACTGAAGCCTGCCACAGTAGAAAAATTATTTGTAAATAACCTGTGAAGAAATAACCTTTGTCACCTAGCTTCTGAAATTAAACATTCCTGATGGACCATTCAAGTACCCAAATGACTGATAAAACATTAGCTTACCTTTAGCTTCTTTCAAAACACTGGAGTGAAACACTCAACAAAAAAAACATTTCTAAGTTCATCTCATTTTGTTATGGACTTCTATTCCAGTTTTTAAATAATGCTTAAAGCTCTAAATTAACCCGAACTAACATTTAATCCTTCACAGTCTGTCATTTAGATTTATTCTTGTGTTTATTTTCTCATTTGTTTAATACTTGTAACTTTAATTATTAGCTCCATCCTCTTCCTCTATACCAGGGGTCACCAATCCTGGTCCTCGAGGGCCGGAATCCTGCATGTTTTAGATGTATCCCTCTTCCAAAACACCCGATTCAAATGATAAGCCTATCATCAAGCTCTGCAGAAGCCTGATAATGACCGTCAGGCGTGCTTGGAAGGGGGAAACATCTAAAACATGCAGGATACCAGCCCTCGAGGACCAGGATTGGTGACCCCTGCTCTATACTGTATCACCACATATGAAGTGGTAGAATGACAGCTGGATGTGTTTTACGGACTCAGGGACACAGAACTGCAGTAGACTGAATACAGATGAATAAACAGAACTGGATCTAGAATTTTTTTTTTAGCATATTTAGTATAATAAAAGAATTGTAAAATTGCATAACGAAACTTCACAAAGATTACAAAAATAAACTTTCAACTATTTAACATCTGCTCAAACATTTCTGTTTGTCTAGATCAGGGGTCGGCAACCCTGGTCCTACAGAGCCACTATCCTGCATGTTTCAGATGTTTCCTTCTTCCAACACACCTGATGGTCATTACCGGGCTTCTGCAGAGCGTGATGATTGGCTTATCGTTTGAATCAGGTGTGTTGGAAGAGGGATACATCTAAAACATGCAGGATAGTGGCTCTGTAGGACCAGGGTTGCCGACCCCTGGTCTAGATCATTCTGTGTCCATGTTACAGCGTCTTATATTTAGTTATTTCTAGTCATTTTTAGCCTGAGATTAAAATTATCTTTTGAGCCAGTGATTAAAATTATAGTTTTGGAAGTAAGATAATATTCTGCACTTGTTGAGTAATAATACTAAAAGCTAAACATACTTTTGCATTGCTTTCTCCAATTGTTGAGACACATCCTTCCACTTCTTTTGATAAAACTTGTGTTTTTTCTTTTCTTCTTTAAACAGTTTTTGCGTAACAACACCATCATCGGCACTGTCATCATCACCGTCGTCATCCTCCTGCTCCTCCTCAGACAACATATCTGGAAGTGTTGATGCTTTAAAATTTTTGTTTGGTGTTGGGCAGAACGGGAACAGGTTTTTCCTCCATCTACACTTCCAGGAGGCTGGGGTTTTTTGAGTTCCTCTGAAGCTATTTTTTGTGAAGACAAGTAAATATTAACCATAATAATAACTGTAACAATAATAACACAACAATTACATTAATAATAATTATTGTTTTATTAGTAGTAGTAGCAGTAGTAGTAGTAGTAGTATTTATTTTAACGTGTAATGATGATGTAATCATTATTTAGTATAAATGATCACAAACACATACCCTTGTGCCCTTGAGAGGTTGCTATAGCTTCAGTTGTCCACCAGATGTCACTGAAGCCTTAGTTTTGGAGCTTTTTCAGCACAAGTGTAAGGACAGTCTCAGTGCTTCATGAGGTTTCACATGCCATCATTAAATCCTATTCTTAAAAAGTTTGTGTTACTGTAATATTTTCTAATTTTCTTCGGCTGCACTCCAGACACTGAGTCTACTGGGCTGCAGTCATCTGGTGACAGAAGTATATCTGTGTATCGTTGTCTTGGCTCTGATAACACTGGGTTACAAAAAAATGTTTTTTGCAAGTTGTCTAGGTTTTTTCAACTGAATTAGGACCATTTTGCACCACTAAATCCAAAAAAGACATCTGTTTTTCTCAATCAGGTCAGGTTTTTTTTGCTAATTTGATTTTGAAAAATTGGATCTTCTCAAAATTGATTATATTTTTGTGACTTTATCAGTTGATTTTTTATATAGTTCTCACCCAAAATACAGTAGGTTTTAAGAGGGAAAAAAAAATCATTTGATCACTTGATTCCTGTTAGGTACAATGGTGTATTCACCGCAGATGTAGCAGAATACGTCAGGCTTATTTTTGCAAGATCTTCTAGTCGAAGCCATTTCATTCACCTGTAATATTAAAAAAAACAATCATAAATTGGCAAAAGAACTCGTTTATTGCAAGAAATATGAAAGAATTTTGTATCATATGATGTGGAAAATGCCCATAAATGTAAGCAAAAATGTTAAAAAGCCAATCTGTAGCATAGTTCAGAAAGTTGACCTGAATGAGCAAAATTAATGTGATTTTTGGATTCAGCACACCAAAATTATCCTAAATCAGCTCAAAAAACTAAAACAATAAATTTGTTGTTGACCAATGTAATCAGTCTTGAAGTTCTGTACAATTTGACCCAAAAGAGAGCATAAAAACATAACCGAAGGGGTTCAAGAACTGAGCCGTGGGGGAATTCCAAAAGTCATAGCCCCTTGTTCAGATTCCTAACTGCAAATCATTGGGAAATAACTCCAGCCTTGTAAGACTTGAAGAAAGACTTGAATCACTTAAGATTGCTCTGGATAATCCAACCAAATTTTCCAACCTGTGCAACAGGACCCTGGACTGTACAGTGTCAATTGCAGTATTGAGTCAGTATTCTACATTATGTCATTTCTCACTTTCAATAGCATTGTTTCAGTACTGGGATGAGGTTGGAAATCTGATTAAAAGTTAACAAGATTACCACTTCAGTTCAAGTTGCTGAGTTGACTAGAAAAAGTTTCTCTCTAATCTTGGCTATAACAGGGAAGTTTGTGTCTGTCATTGCGCAATACAGAGGCATCTACACTTGTCTTTAAGAGTTATCTTTAGTGACTGGTAAAATACCTGACACCAGTGAGCAATTTACTATTTGTTGCAAATCAGGCTTTACTGAGCTAAAAGGGTATTAGAAAGTAGGATGGTAATGTATCCAGAAAGCATGATGATGATTTAATATGAAGAACTGTTTCTTGTACAAACATTTAGTCAATTGTATTAACTTGTGACATCATGATCAGCATATCTACATTTTCAAAGAGCAGTTTCATTTTTTGACTGTGATGTTATTGTTTAGCCTAATGATATGGATTCTTTTACTAGAAAGTTTTGTTTATTTATTTCATTCATTAGATAAAAGAAAATCCGCTTCTACATCTCAGCAAACCGACCACGTCATGAATCAAAAGGAGCAGAAAGAAGAGTAATCTTATACTTTCTGCCTCTACTTAACAAAACACTTTTGCGTCTATATTAGCTATTTCAAACACAATTGTGAAATCAACCTCTCAATACAATATATGTCATCACTGCTGCAATTCATCATTTGCAAAGTGAAAAGAAGAAAATCAGTTTATTCCTTAATTTCTCATTTTCTTTAACCTTAACAGCCAAGCACTTTAAAAAGAAAAAAGTGAACAAAAAAATTTAAATAAGAATAAGACATTAAATAATATAATACAAATTACATTTTAAATCATTTTAAATATACAAACATACAAATGACACATATCAACCCAAATGAATAAAAAAAAAATGTATGAATTCAATGGTTTAATTAAAGAGGTGAACAACACAAAACAATATAGCTAGATGCCTTTAAACACTTCCTTTATCATCCTGGATTAGACTGCTTTTCCCAAAGTTGACAGATTCTAAGAGACTACAACATATTGACCTCTCGCCTATGGCTGTTTCAAGCTTTGACTTAAATATAGGTCAGGTGTAGCGGAAGAGGCGGGAATTGGCCAACGTCAATCCGGAAGTGCATGGAAACATAGTAAGTAAAGCTTCAGCATATGTCCATATTTATGAATACATACCTCCTGAATTGATGCCTATGTATATCAAAGCATCTTGTCCCATATTTGGTCTCCTTATTTTCCCTTCTTACCTCAGTGAAATAATGTTGTATTAAGTGTGCTCTCCTCGGATATAAACTGTCACGTCTTTTCTCTGTTCTGGAAGCCACCTATTGGCTACTCAGCTGCTCGTTGGGATACCCTGATTGGTTGAAACCAGTACGACGGTGACGTTATGTCCTCTGTAGTCATGAACACAATTGGTGCAACAACACGTCACTCTTATTTCACGGGAAGACTGACAAACATGAATATGTAATCGGTCAGTGTACATCCGCGACGGCTGAAGACATTCACCTTCAGTAATCTACTTACTACATTTTAACAAAGTGATCATATCTTTACTTATTTTGCATGTGACTATACCCTTGTAAAGTATTTGGAGATAAGCTTACACCAACAAAATACTCTACAGAACCTGCTAGTAACTCTCCAAATTCTGTTGTACATACTGTATCTACTTCTACTTGTACATGAGTCAACATAGGTCAGGATTAGGTAAATGTTTCTGAAGGCCATAGTTTGTTAATGTGTTAATGAAACGGTATGTGAGACTGGCTTGAAAAAAATGTGACTTGTCAGTACTTGTGATAGAATAGCTAGACACATGAATATTGATTATTATTATTTGTGTGTCCTATCACAGGAAGGACTGTGATTTTTTTATTCATTAATGATGGAAGCCCCATTAATAAATGTGGTCTAAAATGGCTTGCATGTCTCAGTATTTGCAAATGTTTATTTTTATTCAAGTAATCTACTCGTTTCACATTCTTTAATTCCTTTAATGAGAACTTTATTTTTCTTCTTGACGAAAGACTAACACTAGCACTTGTCTTTACCAAATGTCGTATTTGCTGCTGCCTTCTGTGAAATTTCCCCATAGTGGGTATCAATAAATTCTTATCTTATTGTTAAATTCAGGAAATATTCATAAGTCAAGTGTGTTTCACATCATAAAACAGTTAAGAGGTTGCTGCATGTTTTTATACTTGAGTCAAAAAAATTATTTAACTATAACTATAGTAGAAATGGGTAAAACAATCTGACAGGTAGCGCTGACAATATTTTTCAGTAATTATGCCTTGAATTAATGACTTGAGATTGTGTTGTGATGCACAAACTGTTTACAGGTCACAAGGAAGTTGGTTTCATTTACAATATCAGCATCTGGGACACTACAGGGGATCTTGTCATTAAATTTAATTTGTAAATTACCCAGAGTGATCAAAAATAAATTGATCAATTAAATGACTCAAATGTCTTCTTTGGATCACAAGTCAAAAGTTTACAGGCACTAAAGAGCAAAGAAATCAGATAATACTGTAATTAACAGGCCCAAAACTATATAGATATCTATCTATATATATCTATATCTATATATTTTTTTTATTTTTTTAACACAAGTTGCTGTAATCAGTTATTGACCCAGTTATTAATTCAATAGTAATCAGCTAATCCGTTAATGACTGTAGCTCTAGTTACAGAATATTAATCTTTTTTCACCCATTGGCCTTTGTTTTTGGAGAAATGGACACTCAGGATGTTATTCACACTGACTGTGGAGACAAGAATGTTCCTACAGGTCTAATTAAGGTCACACATTTGACAGAATATATGCATTCATGATTGGAAGCTGGCCATCCATCCAGATAATGGACTTTCGTGAGTCAGAAAAGACTTGTTTTTATAAAGTCTGAACTTTGAGTACCATAAAACTAGCTGGTCAGAATGAAATGTAGCCATGAGCCAGTGGTAAATAAAATATGTACCAGCAAGAAAAAAAAATAAATAAAGAGCTGAATCTAAACAATACATTCAGTGCAGAAACAACCATGTAATATTTTGTATCAAACATTTATTTCAATGTCCTTCCAGAAGTACAACATCCAGATTCAATAAATAACTTTTAGCACTGCCTGTGAACATGTTGAGCCCTTGAACCCACAGACACCCTCCTCAATGGCCCCACAATCATAACCCCCCTCCCACTAAATCCCTCCCCACTACAGATCCCCAACAGGACTGCCTGAGAACAGCAGCAGCAAGCCTCAAATCTGGGCTGACGAATATCTCCGCCTTTCCGCGAAGAGAACACCTCTCACACTGAAACTTATTTTTAAGTCTTTTTAGAAGATTCAGTATGGTCGCTTGTTATCGCCACCCCTCTCAATCCATTCCTCTCACTACTTTTGAGTCCCATCAGTTCAATATGTACAACTAGATGCCACTACCAGAGAGGCAAGGGGTGACACAGCTGAACGTAAACCTGCCTACAACTCATCCTTCTCATCCTGTTCGCTGTCACCTCCCTCAGGTGGCGCTCCACCCGCACTGCCATAAAGCTTGCTTATGATGGGCTGAACCACCTCTTCCAGCTCCTTCTTCTTAGCCTGGAAGTCTTCCAGGTCAGCATCTTGATGAGACTCCATCCATTCAATCTTCTCCTCTACTGCCTTCTCGATGGCTTCCTTATCGTCATCCGACAACTTGCCACCAAGCTTCTCCTTGTCACTAATCTGGTTCTTCAGGGAGTAAGCATAACTCTCCAGCTCGTTGCGGGCATCAATCCTCTCCTTCAGCTTCTTGTCTTCATCAGCAAAGCGCTCAGCATCATTCACCATGCGTTCGATATCCTCAGGTGTCAAACGGTTCTGGTCGTTGGTGATTGTGATCTTGTTCTTGTTGCCTGTGCCTTTGTCCTCAGCTGTGACACGCAGAATACCATTCACATCGATCTCAAAGGTGACTTCAATCTGAGGAACACCACGGGGGGCAGGAGGGATGCCAGTGAGGTCGAAGGTGCCCAACAGGTGGTTGTCTTTTGTCAGGGGACGCTCACCTGAAGAACAGGAGTCAATAAATAAGCCATATGCATGTACATTTCTTGGGTCATAAAAGTCACTGAAATGCAAAATGCTACAGCAGCAAAGACCAAGTCTTACCTTCATAGACCTTGATAGTGACAGTTGGCTGGTTATCAGAAGCTGTGGAGAAAATCTGAGATTTCTTGGTGGGCACCACAGTGTTCCTGGGGATCAGTTTGGTCATGACTCCTCCAACAGTCTCAATACCAAGGGTCAGGGGGCACACATCCAGAAGAACAACATCACCTGCAAGAAAAGCATTTAGTCAACAGGGCAACCATTAACAGAACGGGATTTTTTTTGCTTTTTTTGAGCAATACATATTGAATTTATTTTATTACTACTAGTGTACATAGCAATCGTTATATTATCTTGATCATCCTTATTTATTAATGTATTTGCTCTTAGTTCCTTGTAAACATAAAAATGTTTAGTTTTTTCCTTCTGCTCAAAACAAATAAATGAATGAATGAATGATAGCTCAGTAAAGCCAATACTATATTACTGGGATGATGACTTACCAGTGTCCTCCTCTCCAGAGAGCACTCCAGCCTGAACAGCAGCTCCATATGCCACAGCTTCATCAGGGTTAATGCCTCTAGAGGGCTCCTTGCCATTGAAGAACTCTTTCACCAACTGCTGGATTTTGGGTATACGGGTGGAGCCTCCAACCAGGACAATCTCATCAATATCAGACTTCTTCAGGTCAGCATCTTCCAGCACCTTCTGTACAGGCTTCATGGTAGAACGGAACAGGTCCTGAAAAAGGGGAAGGGGGGAAAAAAGGTTAGCCAAACATTGCATAAAACCTCGTATGCTTCTGCTGTGCAACAGTTTTATTTTACAAAAGAATGCTTACCATGTTCAGTTCCTCAAACTTGGCACGGGTTAGGGTCTCAGAGAAGTCTTCTCCCTCAAAGAAGGACTCAATCTCAATGCGGGCCTGATGCTGGGCAGATAGCGCTCTCTTGGCCTTCTCAACCTCACGACGCAGCTTCTGCACAGCACGGTTGTCTTTCCGTACATCTTTGCCAGTCTTCTTCTTGTAGAGCTTGATGAAGTGCTCCATGACACGTTGGTCAAAATCTTCACCTCCCAGATGAGTGTCACCGTTGGTAGCTACCACCTCAAACACACCATTGTCAATGGTCAGGAGGGAGACGTCGAAGGTGCCACCGCCGAGATCAAACACAAGAATGTTCTTCTCGCCATCCTTCTTGTCCAGGCCATAAGCGATGGCAGCAGCGGTTCTACAGAATCAAATTAGGGGATGACAATGTAAGAAGATCAAGAAATACTTAACTTCAAACAGCAAATTTACTATATTTTATTCTTTATTAACTTAGAATACTACACTTACGGCTCATTAATGATTCTCAAAACATTCAGACCAGCAATGGTACCAGCATCCTTGGTAGCCTGACGCTGGGCATCATTGAAGTAGGCAGGGACAGTGACCACAGCATTTGTGACCTGAGGAAAAAAGAAAATTAGTATCCAGAATAATCAATTTATTCAAAACAAGTATATTATTTGATTCATGTATGAGTATTAGTACTTTTTTAATACCTTCTTTCCTAAGTAAGCCTCAGCAGTCTCCTTCATCTTAGTCAGCACCATAGCAGAAATCTCCTCAGGAGCAAAGGTCTTGAGGGTACCACCACCAATGTCTACCTGGATATGGGGCTTGCTCTTCTTCTCAGTTACCTACAAAGAAACATGATACCACAGTTGTGTTTAAAAAAAAAAAAAAAAAACACGTCACACAACACATTATTTGACTATTTCAAGAACTCTGAATTTTTCCATTAAGTTTAAATTAACCTTGAAGGGCAGGTACTTGATGTCCTGCTGCACAGACGAATCACCCCATGTACGACCAATCAGTCGTTTGGCATCAAACACTGTGTTTTCAGGGTTAGAGGTCAGCTGGTTCTTGGCAGCATCACCAATCAGACGCTCACCCTCACTGGTGAAGGCCACATATGATGGGGTGATGCGGTTTCCCTGGTCATTAGCGATGATCTCCACACGGCCATTCTTGAACACACCAACACTAAAGACAACATTTAACACAGTTACTCAACAGGTCTGCTGTTTAGCTTCATGTTTACAGTTTCAACTCGCTGCATAAAACAGGTCAAGAATCACTTTTGTCTTACCATGAGTAGGTGGTCCCCAAGTCGATTCCAACCACAGTTCCCATATTCTCCTTCCTATCGTCGTCATCGGCAAACACGGTGCCGACCACCAGCAGTACAACCAACAAAAACTTCATCTTTCTATGTTCTATGTCCAGATGAACGAAGATAAAACTCTGTAGAAGAGACACGCATTATTAAAAACGTGGTCTTGCATTCATCATGTGGGCTCTACTCTCTACATCTTAGCGCTGCGCAGCTACTAGCTAATTAGCATGACGTCTTTTAATGGCAGCTGAGAAACGGGAGGTAAAAGTCTGACAAACAGTGCCATTTTAATCTTAAAAGAACATATGTGTAGTTCGATGGGTGGAGCAAATGTTACCTCTACATTTTTTCCTTCCGCCGGTAGCTAAAGCTAACCGACCACGTTAGCGTGTGAAGGAAAAGATCTCACAAAATAGAAGTACATTCATCGGTGCCCTGTCTTCACATTGTAGTACTTTCAAGAAGTACCGCAAACTACAGGATAACGTTTATTAGTGACCATTGTCTAACGTTAGGTTATCTCTTGTCATCATTAGCCGATGTTCCAGAAATGATATCTCAGAAAATGCAAAGTATTACATTTAAGCTAAGTATAAATATAAAATTATCACATACCTTTACTGAAGTACAGTTAATGGATTACAGGCCTAGATAGTCCCTCAGTAGATGCAAGCCTCTCGTTGCACACTGTGTCTTTCGTTTCTTCTTTTCCTTGCCTCTCTGAAATGATGTTCAATGAATTGTGCTCTCTCCATATATAAGCCGTCACTTCTTTCCCGTCGTGGAGCCCTCTGATTGGCTGCTCAGCCGCTCGTTGGAACGTGCCGATTGGTTGCAACCGGCATGCTGGCCGCCGCTGATTTGCACACTGTCAAAGGGGTCGACGTCACGACTCTTGCCCACTGTGCCGACGCTGATTGGTTGTTTGTCAAACGAAATCACGAACCCAGGTGGTGCAACGACACGCCACTCTCACTGTATAGGAAAGGAGCGTTTCCACACTTCATACATTTGAAAATTGTGCTACTTTTGATAATGTCATCACTTGTATGTAGTTTACACGATGATTTTCTTCACGGTGTGAGATGAAGTGGGACAGTGTGTCAGTATTATGAGTGATTAATGATGACTCACTGCTGTAGTGAGTAAGACGCATGCCTGTATTAAATGAATGTGAGTAAATATACGAACAGAAAGAATGTTACATCAGATAAACTGGATTGTATTGACATTGCATCAGTGTACATCCACTACAGCTGAAGGCATTCACTTCAAATAATGTAGTTTTTACATTTTAACAAGGGCGATATTATATTGACGCGATCTCATCTAGTACATGGTACACACTTGTAAAACACTAGAAGATAAGAACATCAAAGTTTTGTGGCAGCCTTCTCCAAATCTTGATGAATGGTGTCATGTTTCACTGCACATTAGTCTAAATAGGTCAAGATTAGGTAACCGGTTCTCGAGGCCATAGTGTACCTTGTCACTTTAAATGTATTGACTTCCACCAGCAAAAAATGTGTCATTTAAAAATTATGCGAAATTAACTTGTCCCTACATGTGATAGACTAGCTACACACATTTAGTGATCAGTTGTGTGTCACATCAAATAGAAGAATAATTTAGATTTGTTTTTAATGACTATAAAAGGAAACTGTGGATATATTTATTTAAAACACACTCTTGAATTCCTTTAATATGTGCATTTCTTAATTAGTCTTCTTTCAGTCTTCTTGATTAAAGAAGAATGTGAGTACTTGTTTCAACAAAACTCCTGATTTATTAACTGGAGGAAATATCAACGAATCAAGTGTAACTCCAAAACATAAATTAACACAAGATGTTTGCAACATCTTGTATGAGTCTAAGAAACTGTTTAAGTGTCGAAACAGAGCAAGTACAACAGTCTAAGATTTACTTTTGAGAAAATATTTTTCAGTATTTATGCCTTGATTTAATGACTTGTTGAGATTAATGTGTTGTGATAAACAAAATGTCTATGTTTACAGGCCACAGGGAAGTTGTGTTGGTTTCATTGGCAATGTAAAATTTGATTTGTGTGTGATACTGTAGTATGTCATTATACACCAAGAGTCTGTTGTTACCCTACTGGGTCTCATGGGGATCAGAGAGTAGCATCTGGAATACTTGAGGAGATATGCAACAAAATTAAATATCAGAGAACATAAACAAAACCACAACTTCAGATATACAGTATGTTTTGTATAACATTTATTTTTCTCAAGATTATCAAATACCTTTCTCATTCAACAACCTAATCATTTTTCAGTCAATGATTCATTTTTCAACAAGAAGAGGATTTGTGGGATACGGCTGTAAGCTGATTCAGATCAGATGCAGGATACGCTTCCCAACATCAATCAGGTCAAATCAGTATGTTTATTCAGCAACTCTAAGACCAGACGGCAACTTGCTACCAAAAAATTTTCTCATTGCTGAATTCCTGGCCCTCTCTACGCATGCAATACATGACAATACCCAGTACTGTATTGGTATGAAGTACCATGTATTTATTTAGTATGTAATAAGCACTTGTTCACGATGTACACACCTTTGCCCATATAGTAGCACCCACTGCGACCTCAGTGCATCAGTTGCTTCTTTTGTTAGTCCCAATTAAATAGTCCCATACACATGCATCAACCTTCATGTGGCCTGTTTCTTAGCATTTTTTTCTTCTTGTTCTGTGTTGTAATAGTGTTTTATCATGTCTATCTATCTATCTATCTATCTATCTATCTATCTATCTATCTATCTATCTATCTATCTATCTATCTATCTATCTATCTATCTATCTATCTATCTATCTATCTATCTATCTATCTATCTATCTATCGATATTTCATGAGCTGATAGGGGCCTATGGCTTGTGTCCTTCCAGAACAGAGAAAAATATTGACAATATACAAAAAACTACAAAGAAATACATAAGTACACAAAAGGCCAACTCTATAACACAGATAAAATAAATATATGCAGCATATAAAGGATATATACAAAGTAATAATCAGTTAAATACATTTCACAGAGTGTACTTTACACAATCACAAATTCTGTGGACCGCGAGAAAACATTAATTGAAGACAAACGATTTATAACAAAATAATTGATGGTTTTTAGGTAATCCACAGGACCGGTTTGCGCCCCCTACCGGCAGAATCCCCGGTAGACTCCAAACTGATGACGTGGTTCGGTCAGGTTGACCAGACTAGCAGGATGGCCGACCAGAGCAGGCAAATAAAACTGGCTGCAGCTAAGAAAAAGGTAAGTTATTTTCCAGCTGACTTGACTAAACATAACAGTAAGCACCAGTATTACCTGTGTCTGTATGTTGGTTGTCCCGGTGCCTTTTTTCGTTGTTTTACTCTGTTTATACGGACATAGGGTGTTGGCATTACACGTCGTCCGACCCCTGCGCTGTCGCATGTCCCGTCTCCGTCGCTACTCTTTGGGCTTTATTGCACAGGACAGACCGGGGATCGTTGTAGGCCTTTACTGCAAGCATTAACTTTTCCCAGATTATGTATACTATTTTTAGTTCACTGAGGAATTTGTAGCATCCTCCGTTGTCTAGTTAGTCAATGATTAACTTGATGTATTTTCCTTGCTCGGGGGTTTGACGTGTCTTTTAAGCTAACGTTAAATGTCATTATTAGCAAACCTGGACGAGCTACCGAATGCATGCCAGTGTTAGCTAGCAGGCAGCTAACTCATGAATAGTTGTTTAAGTGTAGCCCACAGGATGACACACGGCAGTCGGCTAGCTTTCGGACTTCTCTGCAGTTTTGTTAGCTAGAACATGTCAGTGTGGTGTGTAACGATTTCCAAAACAAACACAGGGAGAGTATCCTAGCTTAGTTAGCGTTAGGTGGATAACCTTAGAGTGCCGGGGGACTGTTTTGACAGCTGACACCCCTCTTCCCTGTCCTGCTGTGTGCACTAGCTAGGTGTGTTGTTTGGCTAGTCAGAAAGATGGCCCGATCAGCTGTGAAATGTTAGGCTTCAGGAAATGACTCGTCAGCATTTCTTGACTTCAGGCAATCTTCGTGGACGAATGTATGCAGTTTTATCACTGGATGTGTCGTTACATTCCAACCCACGTATTCCAGAAATGGTAGATCCAGAAGTGTACCCCTAAGTACATTATGGTCAGCCACGACAGCTGTCACAGGCCTCATACCCAACCACATTCGGACATGGGAAATTCAAGAGCTACATATCGAGGGTTAAACTACATCTTGTTGGATATAAATGACCAGTTCTTTCAATAGTAAACCAGTAGAAATCAGTAAAAAAAAAAAAAAAGATTTATTCATATCCTGTAATTGATTGTGAAAATAGTCCAATTAGAAGTTCTAACTCAAAACCTTACATTAAATTAAAGTATAAAGTACTGTGATAGAAATGTACGTAAAGGAGGAAAAACAAAAGTAGTCAGTCTGCAGTCTCCAATCCACTGCATTTAATGCATATCCTGAAATTACTAATTTCAAAGTAATGTTGTAGATGTTTAAATCCAAGGTTTTGAAATATATGTACTGTTTTGTTAAGTCAACCTCGCTGCATTATATTTTATAAGACAGTATAAGTTCTTAGTATAAGTTCTTTGTTACATTCCATCACTCAAACAAAGCAACGCTATTGTGTTAATTTGTGGGCAGTGTCTGTGAATTCCAGTCTACATTTGCAACCAGCTCCCCTTAACTGTGCTTACATTGTCTCAGCATAAGACCATAGCACCTCTACTTAATTTATAATATGTTTGTTTTGGTGATAGTTGTGGTTTAATTGTAGAAGCCCTTAAAAGCAAAAAAGAAATAACATTTTAAAGATGGAAGAGTAAAACAGATTTTTCCCCTGGTAGTCATCAGTAGCTTGTTGCATCCTCCCTAATTACAATCTGTCCTTTCTCCTCTCTTGATCAGCTGAAGGAGTTTCAGCAGAAGAGCTCCCCTGCCAGTGTAGGAGGAGAGAAAGGGGGAGGTGGAGGTGGAGCAGGGGCCAAGAAGAAGAGGAGGGTGAAGGGAAACCTTGATGCACCATCAACAGACAGAAGCTCTCCAGATAATGTAAGTCAGTCCTAGACATCACACTCACCCATCTGTCTTGTCATTTTGCACTTGTTGGAAGAAGTATTTCCTTATTTAAGGTTATCTGTGCCATTGTCCTGTCTGGTAACTCTAATCTAGACTAATGGCAAAATCTAATGACACTTACAAAATCATTTGACTGAATTACTTTCTAGTTTGTTAATATATTCCTCCTCATAATCAACATATGCAATGCCAACATCATAGAAGCAGTGATAACACAGGTCTCATGGTTGAGCAACATGGAAAAGATGTTAATTTAAGAAAATGACTAAAGTTAAAAATGAACAAAGGGGAAAGGTAACAAAAAAAGAAAAGAAAAACAGCACTCTAAGTCATATACAATTTTGCCTATTTTTCCTTTCTGCTAACTTGTTTTGTGCTGCAACGGGATTCACTACAACTTATTACAGGGTTATTGGTCCAAGTGTTTGCGCCATTTACTTAAATAAATTCTGAGGTGGTGTCCACAAATCTTTTGCTTTTACCTCAGTTTGCTTTTTTTCTGCTGGTCACAACTACTACATTTAAAAATCAAGACCCACCCCTTACAGTGGTCTGTTGTAATGTAAATTGTGAGGAGACATCATAAGACATGTGACTGCTGCAGCTTTCACACACAGGGGTTGACATTCAGATCTGTTTCCTCAGACTGCGTCGGTCATTATTTAAGCCTGACTGGAATTTGTGTTTTTCAGTACTTGAGACCTCAGATAGGTTTAGCACATTAACTTTCATTTTGATTGAGGCCAAGGCTTCTGACTTTAGTTGGTAGTTTCTGGTTGTTTTTTCAGCCTCTCAGAACTGTTTGTTTTTGTTGAGCAAGGACAGGTTAGATTCTTTGGTAACAATCAACATGGATTTTGTGACTGACATAAAAGGAATTATGAATTAAAGATACTCAAATTTATGTAATTTTTGGCCTGCTTCACTTGTAACCAAAGAGTTTAGTTCAGTACTTTACAAAATGCATATTTCTATCTAAAAGTAGGCAATTGATTATTGACTTGATGCTGGGGGCAATATGAAAAGGATACGTGAGAAAGTTGTTGTAGATGTGATAATAAAAAGTAATAGAGTTAGAGTAAATGAGGATTATGCCACGACACAATAATACAGGGGTTTCCAAAGTGGGAGTTGTGACCCGCCAGCGGGGGGTCACAAGATGATTTTCAGAAACCTCTTGATGTGATCCCTGAGGTGTTTACGACTGATTAAGGGCAGTATAGTTACACCCTTACTTTGAAGGAAGGATATTGATATTGTGAATCATAAGGTGGATTGTAAGTGCTTTTATTTTGAAAGAGTAAAAGTTTCATCAGTACAACATGTATAACAGGTTGACAGTGGCAAATGGATAAGGCATTGTTTGACTTACAGGTTTGACTAATGGTGTCACATTAATGAAAATAAAAATAAACATAAAAAGGCCAGTAAACATTGTAAAACAGACACATTAACCTAAATAAACATTAACATAAACCCCTCCGTTGAACCCCTGCACATAAAACAGGACACAATGAGTAAAATGTCAAGTACCCACAATGCAATGTGGCAAATATGCCACAGTATCCTTGCAAGACTCCTGTGCACGAGTTTTCTTTATGTTTCAGCCCCTTCAGGGATAGTGGGGGTCGCCAGTCTCTGGCACCATTATTATGGGGTCCTGAGTTTAGAAGTTTGGGAACCCCTGCAATAATAGCTCATTTGGAAGGTGCTGCTGTGCTCTTATTCTAATGTAATGACCAGAAAGATCTCTAAATGAAATCTAGCCACTGTTTACTGACCTCTTGAGGAATGTGTAATACAACCCATAGTTCCTCCTTATTTTCCACACCTGTTCTTCTATGCCTGTGTAGCAGCTGCTTCTCTGTGCCTATTTTCCTGTATCTTAGTCACTTTCTAAATCATTCTCTCTTCTTCACATCTCTTTCACTCTCCATCCTTGTCTGTTCTCTCCTGTAGTTTGACAGTATTCTGAAAGCTCTTAGTCAAAGCAATGGCGTTGTCCTCCCTTCATATGGCAGCAGTCAGGTGAGCTTCCTTTCTCTCCTTTGTTCCTGTCTTTGCCTGATTCTTGTCTCTCTCTGTTTCTGTGTTGTTGTGATGCTAATAGCTGCTTCTCATCTCATATTTGTCAGTGCCTTGGCTTCCAGACTTTTAACTCCCTGAACTTATTCTGTCACATAAACCAGAAAATGTAGGATGATATTAAGTGCAAATACTTGCCATGTTTTTAAACCCATCATAAGATAGTGCAGAGGTCGAGTAGATGAAATGAACCTCGGTAACATGGCTGTGTTATGTGGTACTGTGGCCATATTCAGGCCTGGCATTGACATGTATCATGGATAATCCAATCAGGAGTGGACAGCTCTTAAGTAACATACGAGTACACTCAGGATACTCTAAGATCTGATTTCTTATGACACATCTTTTGAAAACATCTGAAATCTCACCAAGTTTTAGTATGCTTCATATCTGTAGTGCTGCCTGAGTGGAGTGCATGAGAAGGATCCTCCATCACTTTTTCTCTGTGAAAAAATACAGTATTCACAGCCCATATAATCTGCTAGAAATTCAATAACATGTTTTGACCCTTAAAGGTGTGGGAGACTTTCGGGACCAATTTTTCATAAAATCTGTAAAACCTCAGTCATAGCCTAAGTATCACGAATCTGTAAGTCTTTCTGTGATTGCTCACCTGAATCTCTTGCATTACGGTGAACCATTTCAAAGTGCCATCCTCCATAACCAAAACATGTGTTTACTTTCAGAGCTGGGAGGTAACCCGGGCATCTTTGGAATTTTGTCGCGACGTGCATTGTGGGAAACGGAGGCTCATGCAGCCACCTGACAGTGGCAACTGCTAAAGACACAACGTGGAAACGGCAGGAGCTCTCTTCCCTCTATGCATGTTCCTCCAGCCGTTTCCGCGTGTTTGTTTCATCCATATAATATCATATGGTCACGCTGCCACTGCTGCTGCAGGTGCCTGAGCGAACCTCCCTTTCCCACAATACACATCACAACAAAATTCTGTGGATGCCCGAGTTTCCTCCCGGCTCTGAAAAGTCTCCTGCACCTTTAAAGACCCTCAACCATTAGCCACTGCATTTTGTATTTTTCAGAAATCATGTTTTTTTTTTCCTTTTTTTAATTCACTGATCATGTAGATGTTCATTAAAGTTTAGAGTAAATTCAAAGGTTATTATATCAGAACAGGGAAAACTGAAGAAAAATGGACTCTTTTAATCAAGTATATCAGTAACTGAGTATAAAACAAGTGTGTCCATCCACTGTCATTTATTAAACTACATGGGTTTTACTGGAAAATCAGTGTTGTAGAATATGATGGTGTTTTCATGTTCACCACAGAGCCTCTGAACATCTAAATGAATCATATCTGATGATCATGACAAGATGACAAACTGTATTTTACCTCAATTTTATACATGTATTAGTAGGATTAATGGATCAAGGGGTATGAAACATTTTAGATCAGTGGATTATTTGGGTTGATAATGGATGTTTGGATCTTTATGAGTTAAGTGCTTCATCAGTAAATCAGAAAACATTCCACCTTAAAAGCTGCCGGTAGTCTCCACAGTGAACTACATTAGCAAAGAATTGTTTCAAATCCAGCCTGTTTCAGCCTAATGAAGAGCTTGTTTATTTTAATGTAAAGTGTGAGATCTGATCTTCAGAGATGCATTTAGAGATACATTCTAATGCCAGATGTGATCAGATGCTGTCCACCTGGAAACAGATCATGAAAAACCCTCCTTATTGCCAGGTCTGAACAGAGCCATTGTGCATGGCAAGACACATATGTATGCATGTTGTATTGTTACTTTCATTTCTCATTTGTTTTTAAATGGACACAATGCACTTGTACAGTTTTGAGGGATATGGTCATATGATACAGATAGTGCTTGAAAGTAATGCAGAATATGTTCTTAAAGCTCATATTATAATTGCGTTAAAATACAGTATTATTTTGTCAGGTATTCAGAATTCTCTGAGCAGTTCATGGTGCATTAATGAGTAAAGTGATATAGCTTTCTTGTTACCTTTCCTGTAGGTGCTCTAAACTCTTTTTAGTTCAATACCAGTAAAGGATTATTGTACTCCTCCATCTAAATATGGTTTATTTTGCATTCATCTTGAAGAGTGTATGGAAATGACTCATCACACTGAGCAGATTAGAGATTTATTTTAGTACATAAACTCAAGTTGTGCATTATGAGTGAGGTTGTCCTCTGTCCATAATGAATTTTAACTACATTTTGTGTTAGCATTAAACCAGTGTTTGCATTTTTGTGTATGTGTGTCATCTTAGATATTTGCAGACATGGAGACCATGGGGCCTTCAGTTCCCCAACTGCACAAGGACCCAAAGGGCGAGCCTGGTCGCAGCTCACCTGTGTCTAACCCTGCTAGCACTAATACTGCTACTAACCCTGAGTCTGTCAGTCACAACACTGAGCTGCAGGTGTGTGTCCTTTTCTTCTTGTCATGTTCTCTTTCTGTATCTTCTTGTGTTTCCTTCTTTAGTTCTCACTTTTGTCTGTCACCATATTTCATATTGTACACCATAATAACATAGTCACAATTTTTCAAATTATGTGTGATAGAAGCAGCAGGTTCAGGACACTCCCTGATTTTTGTTTGTGGTTTTGTGTGATCACATTGCTCTATCCTATCACAAATTCCTCTTTATTAACTGGGTCACTACCGATGTGTGTTGATGTCACATACCCTTTATTTAGTATGGAAAACAACAAAACCAGGAGTAAAGCAAAACACTATCTGTCTCAGTTAAAAACTGCTGGTCTCAATAGTGATCCATATAATATACCAAAGAACCAGTGATCTGTGAATACTGTCATGTGAATAGGAATTGAATTTTCTGATATTGATATAGTTCTAATTTCAACATTTAGGAAATACACCAGGCATATTCTGAAATTATGCCTATATTTACCATACTCTTTGAATAATATATATAGAAAAAACATGAGCTACAGTAACACAATAAAACAGTTAGCCCAGAGGGACTATGGTTTATACTGATTTTATCAAAGCCTCACATACATATACCTTTATTGATAATAACGAAACTTTACTCTGCCAAGCAATGTAGTTCCTCCATGACGTTTAGCAGAATGGTTGTTAAGCAATACACAGGTGCAGTGGACAGCTGCTTAAGGATTGAAGTGATTATTTACCTGAATATCACCATCAACGTAATCATGCTGATGTAAGTAATAGCATTAAGTCATGTTCACTCCTCTTTACTGGTTCAGGGTTGTTTGGCTGTAGAAATCTACATTTTAATTGTGCGTCTCAAGGAGTAAACATATTACTCTAGCATCCTAACATTTTGGTTTGCAGTGTAGTAACACAGTATGGTATTTCTGCCCTGTCACTGGTGTGATTTCTCTGCCTCTAGGTCAGCACTACTTATTTCTGTACAGGTCTTTTGCAGCAGATCTGAAAACCACAAACAGACCTGACATTCTTCCTTTTAGCTCTACAGTGTCTCGCTCATTCATTTTATGTCCTCAGGTCCTTTCTTTATCTTCCTCCTCTTTCCTGTCCATCTTTTTCTACCAGTCACCCATTCCTCATCCCCTCAGTAAATCTAACTCCCAGTAAAAGTGAACATATTAAAACAATGTGTGGTGCAGTAATGTTGGTGTAATGCAATCACCAGCATGGGTTTGTAGGGTTTTTTCCACACCTTTGAATAGAGCTCAGAGAATCAGAATCTTGATCCTGAACTATTTATTTTATTCCTCTTTATCTTAAGTCCTAGCCAACAAGACCTAAGTTATGTGCAACTGCGTGGCCTTCTAAAATGTCAGTGATAGCACTGTTTTCCTCACATTTCAAATAAATGGTTCACTCCTTATTGTTTATATTGCTTATGATATTGTTTATATTGGTTGTAAACAACTGAAAACATTATATGATTATTTTTATCAGTAGTTGAATTAACAGTTTAATACAATGTTTGTTAGCTCAACAAGTGTACAAGGTGTACAACTGTACCAGTAGTTGTATGGAGATGAATATTTGAAGGTAATTCTAGTTTCATCTATATGACCACCTAGCTAGGTATATTCCTGTGCTATTACACACCAGCCTGTTTCCATTTGAGATGTGTTGTTTGTGTTTTCATGTCATTTAATCTAAGTGCTTATCTTATTTTGTCTTCACAGGACTACACTGATACAAATGGCAATGGGAGTTTAGGAGAGGAAAATAGGTAGGTAACCTGACTCCTGCTGCTTATCCTTGTGGAGGATATGATATGACACAGGCACAGTCTTTTATACATTTGTGGTAACAGTTTGATGTACTATGCATTGACACATTCCTAGTCTTGATTGTCCATCAAGATGTACCAACCAATGTAAATCAAGTACAGTGAGGAGTAGCGGCTAAATCATAGACTGTTCATGTAGACATAAGAGGATTAATACAACACATTGAAAGATAGAATAAAATGCATGTGTGATTAAGTATTTATGTGTTTCAACCCTCAGGCCCCTGTCCTCTACTGAGAGCTTGCGTCAGCTCTCACAGCAGCTGAACGGCCTGGTCTCTGAGGTACGATATTAGAACCACCAATGCCATCTCGTCCCTCTCACTCACACACATACAGATTTCTTTGTCGTACAGTGTTAGGCTTTTAACAATGCCACCATCCCACTGGTGTGCACTTTCAGCTCTTGTGTGTTTCCCCTATTTTGGGTAGGAATGCACTGGAAGCATTTTCAGTTTTGCCGCTTGTTCCCAGTGGCCTTAAGCACACTGACAGCATCAGCTGGACTGGTGTACCAGACACATCTGATACGTCTCTGCAGAACCTGGTTATACATTGTCAGTAACAAACCACAAAGTGTGCTTTTTGTGAATTTTCAACTCTCAAACATGTTTGACCTTAAATCAACCCACTTATCGGTTTTAAAATGATAAGAGTACTGTCATGATACATCTAAAGTTGGGTCATACTGAATTTAATGTTACCTTTATGGAAATATGTTGAGCAATTGTTAGGATGCCCCAGTTTTTGTTGAAATGCAGAAATAAAATCTGCTGGCTAATCAACTAGCCCATCTGCAGGGCATCTTTTACCTTTCAATTTTAAGGACATGCATTAATTTTCCCTTTGAATTACTACAGAATGTGTACTTTACCTAAACTTCTCTGTGCATTTATTGTGGTATTGTGGGCTTGAGAGGCCAAATCTATATATAAACCAAAAACATTTGCTCAAGTGTATTTTTTGAAGTGCCTTAATATGTTTTTTCATTGTAGTCATCCACTACATATGTAAATGGGGACACTGCACCTCCAGTCAGTGAGCGGGAACTGGAGGTAAGATGTAAATCTAATACTTTGTGTGACTAAAACTCTTGAAAACTGAGTAGGAAATAGTAGAGGCTTTGTAACGTTGCATCTGTGACATGTATAATAAATTAGCAGTCACACATTTATCTGCTTTCGTCTGTAGAGTTTCATTAAAACTAGCCATATTTTAAGTATGTGAGCATTCTTTGCACTATTCCTGCATTTATAAGTTTATTAGTTAAGGAGATGTTATCTTTGCTAGCAGTCTGAAATGGTAAGAAGTTTAGTGCAGTGGAATCCACTCAAGGCATGATAACTCCTCAAATGAAGATGACCGTTGTCACGTGTAATTTAGGTACTACACAGTGCAATGTGAGCCATAAATCTAATAGTGGATGTTTATAGGACAGTATGTAATAACATTTGTCTAAGGGGAAAACACATCAAAAAGCTGATTTGTTATTGCTGTTATTGTACTACTATCCAAAAAAATGTTAAAATTACACAATTGTTGACTTGATTAGGAACTAGATTACTGTTCAACTAAACATCCAAGTCAAAGTAATCAATACCTAAATGCATCTGGAACTTAACATCAATCTAAAGTTAAAAAAAACAAAACAAAACAAAACAAAGCAAAACCTTAAAGTAAAAAACCCTTAAAATTCTAGGTTTGGTTTTGTTTATTTTTTGCTATTCTTTTCCCCTCATAATCAGTGATTCCATTTGAGAGCTTGACATTAACCTTCAAGCACTAGTAGAACCAAGTCCTACCCATGGTGGTACTGTCTTGTCACTAGAGATAGTGACAAGAGAGGTACAAGATGACACTCGTAGCATTTTTGTAGTATCAAATATTTGTGTTCCACTTATATCTACAACTGTGGAATTCACTCCTCCCTGACCTTTGCAAAACTGATTCACTCCCACACTTCAAATCCCATCTCAAAACTCATCTGTTCAGGCTTTCCCACTCACAGAGACTAGAAAAGCCTGAACAAATGACCGTACAGGTGGTGTGGGTGGTTGATGTTGCGACCATAGTCCATTTATTTATTTGTCATTTGTATTTTATTTCTTTTTATTTCTGCTTTTATCTGTGTAGTGACCTTGAGTGTCAAGAAAGGTGCCCATAAAAAAAGTATTATTATTATTATTATTATTATTATTATTATTATTAATGATAATAATAATAACAACAACAACAACAACAACAACTACAACTGTATGAAGAAAATTGTAGTGTTAAACTAGATTTTTACTTTTAGACCAGTGACTATCACTATTTGTCACCTTTTAATAGTATTCCCATTGAATAAGGAGATACACAGAACTGCAGCATTATGTAGATAGTCTATGGACTGTATTTTAATGTACACAGTGTAGGTCATTTCTTGGGTTTGTCTGTCTCTTGGATGCAGTGGACAGGGACATTATTTGACAATGTGAAGACGCATAGATTCATGTGAAACAATCATCATGTGTTCAGTCCATTTCCTTTATATATTATTTTTGAAGCAGATTTTTACATGACACTTTAAAGGTGCTATTGTTTACCTCCACGTTAATAATTCACATTTAAATTTTTCTCCTCCCCCATGTGTTCTTTGTTTATCTACTGCCACTGCACTTTATTCTTCTCTCCTTTTTTTTTTTTAAATTTCTTTCCCGGATGCATGTGTGCACGTGATAGAGCCGGAACCAGGAGCTGGCTGCCGCCCTGGAGTCCAGTAACCTAACAAACTCTCAGCTCAATACCAAGCTAGACCAGCTGGTAAGAAGCTGTGTTTGTGTGTCCACGTTTGTGTGTTTGAGAAAGTATTTTTCCATCATTCCCTCACCATTGCATGTACTATGTATCCTGCATGTTTACCATAGATTAGAGTTATGCATTGTTATTGACTTATCTTGCATTGAAGTTGACTAAATTTAATTTCGATCTGGATTAAATTTAATTTCCATCTACCATCATAACCTAGTGGCATTTTACTAACAGCAGTCACCTAGAATTGAAGTCCTAATATAAAGTTGATCAAAGTTAATTTACTACTTTGCAGTCTCTATCCTGTCTGGTGTGCATATGTACTCTATTGTACCAGAAAACTTGTTGGGTTAGGTTTATTTACCACTACTGCAACAATCTTTACCAAACATAAATCTGTATCCTAATGGCAGGCACAGCAGTCTCAAGAGCTAACAGAACAGCTACAAAAGGTACGCAGATTTTCTTTTCTCTTACTGTCATCTGGTCTCACTGGTCATTGCTGTGTTCATTCCAGTCTGCTGAATCTTTGCTTTATTTCTGTTTAATGAAATATTAAACCCCCCCCACCTCCAGGAGCGGAAAGAATTTGAACAGAGATTTTCAAAAGAGCAGGGAGCCATGCGAGAGCAATTACAGGTATGGATTCCTGTTCAAACAAATAAGTTTTATTCTTTTTGATGATATTGCATTTTTTGTGTTTTTGATAATCATAATGATATCTTAGCAAAAAAAAAAGACAGACTGAAGAGTTTTTTTTAAGTAAAGTATTTTCTGTGTCATTGAAAGGATGGAAATATGATCTTAGAACACAGTGTCCCCGGTCCAGTCTTCATATCTGTGATTGTGTTGCCTGATGAGCAGTTTTCAAACACTGTTCCATTCGTATTGTAGATGGGCTCTGAGAGCACATGCCAGTCCTCTAATGTTTTGTTCCTCTGTCTTTCTGTTTACCTGTTTGTCTCTTAGCAGGATGATATTCATAATCTTGTGATGCTTGGCAAAAGAAGTTAGAAATTGCAGCCCCTACCCCCCTCAAGCATCTGCTCTAAATTGAATGGATTCCGCCCTTACCATACCTTTAATAAAAATTAGTGCAGCAATGCATTGCACTGCATAATCCTGTTGACAAACAGATTGACCAATTACAATGCACAAGTAAACACAATTTATTTGTTGTAGGTAATAAGGCTAATTACTCTGTAAAGAAATTAGTTTATTTTAAAAGTAACATCAGTTAACTGTATGGTCTTATGTAGAACTGAGCCATCTGTTTACATTTGTCTTTGTCTCTTTACAAGGTTCACATCCAGACTATTGGTATACTAGTATCAGAGAAATCAGAGCTGCAGACAGCACTACAATACACACAACAGGCTGCACGGCAAAAAACAGGTGTGTGGTACTTACTGGCACCTATACATGAATGACTAATATTCATTTTTGCATGTCTTTATTCTTCCAGGAGTTAATAAATAATTTGTTTGTGCGTGTCTGTGTGTAGGTGAAGCAGAGGAGATGAATAATCGTCTGCAGGCAACAAAACAGAGAGTGTCAGAGCTGGAGAGAACTCTATCCTCTGTCTCAACACAGCAAAAACAATTTGAAAAGGTAACAAGGTTCTCATTAGGGTTCAGTGATTTAAAGATAATGATAATTATCTTATTGTATATTATGTCATAATCTATTCTAATCTAACCTTTTTACATCATGATATAGGGTTTATTTTGTATCTGTGTTTTGTGATTTTACCCAGTTTTAGTTGAGTTTCATTCTTCATTTTGATTGATTTTCTGAATTTTAACTGAAGACCAAAAAAATCTGTCTTAAAACTGGAAAAACATAATCATTTGACATTTAATGAGGAAGTGACTAAATTAAAAATAAAATCTTTTGAATTATATTCTCTCATATTTTTTTCAATGTGTCTACTTGATTTTTCTTTTTTAACATTTTTTTTCCCTTTTTGTTTACAGCACAATAAAGAACTGGAAAAAGAGAGAGACAGCCTGAGGTTAGAAGTGTTTCGGCTCAAGTAAGTGGCTGCGTCTTACCAGACTTAAAGTATTTTACACAGACTTGCCAAAAAAATCCCACATTCTAATACCACAAATATTTTGTGGGATCACCTTTAGCTTTGATTACAGTAGGCATTCGCTGTAGCATCACTCAGTAAAACATCTATATTATAAAAGCCAAGTGACCTCTGTGTGCATGGGTGTGTGTGTGCATGTATGTGTTCACACAAAATCCGGAAAGAGCTGACTGCTATAGTTTGGCATACTTATGTATTTTTGGTCAAGGGACAGAGTAGTAGAAACGGCAAGTTGATAGGACCAATATTTTGGGAGATATTAGTAGTTTTGGAATTTTATAGCCTCACAATTATGTTGCTGTGTTCACAACACTTTGGCGGTGACTGCTGGACAAATGTGGTACAGCATGCACATATACACAACAGCAGAAAAACTACCTCATCTAGAACCCGTGGATTCCCACGAGTCAATGAGCTACTTTATTTCTATCCTTCTTTGGTCACATAACGTTGTTGAATCTAGACCTGACCAACTGAAGGAACCTCACATCATAACACTGCTCCAACAGACTTGTCCTTTAGGCACTAGGCATGATGGGTAATCAATCCATCCACCTTTCTTTTCACCCTGATTCACCCATCACTCTGGAACAGGGTCAATCTGGACCCATCAGACCACATGACCTTTTTCCATTGAAACACAGTCCAATCTTTATGCTTTCTATTGAACAGATGGTTTAAGAAATGAGAAGTTACTCACTGCATTAGTTAAACAACTGAAACAATCACTGCAGTGATTATCCAATGTAAGGATCTGTACTATTTGTTCAGTTAAATACAGTTGTGGGGACTTTTTTTGGCCAGGTTGTGTAGATATATATTTTTTCCCAAACACATGAGCAATTCTCTTATGACCCATACCAGCCTGATAATGTTAGAAATGGGGATGACTGTGTCTGTTACAGCAACTTGAGTGAGGAATCAAAGCAGCAGAGCTCGGAGCTATCAGAGCAGCTGAAATTACGTATTCAGGAAAATGGAACAATGAAACTGGAAGTGGAAGAGCTTCGCAAGAGGCTTGAGATTGCTGACCTCATGTTGCAACAGGTGAGGACAAAACAGCAGAGTTCAGAAATGCAGAAATGGCTTTTGCAGCGCTCTAAGGATATACTTGTTGCATCAATGTCACCTACATTCCCTTCAGTGTGTGGCCTTTGTATTTCCAGTGCTCCTCTCAGTCAGATCCCAACAGTGCCAACCAGCAGGTTCAGCTAATAATGGAGGAGAAGCAGCAGCTGGAGGTGCACAATCACCAGGTCTGTCTATAGAACCTGTCTGTTATAGCAGATGTTTATGTGCATGTGTGTTACTGCCTACTTGTCTCTCCAGATATTACTATAAAGATGGCTTATTGACAAGAGAATTGGGACTATTTACTACTATTCACACATGCTTCACGCAAAATTTTACTGCCATGAATTTAACCTATGGGTTAAATTCAGTTATTGTAGACGACATCATCTAGCCATCCTGTTTTTCCTTTTTTATCATATTTCATTATTTGATATTTGCAAACTTTCCCATTGTAAACATTTAAATGAATGTAGATTTTGTCTTAACCCTTGTGTTTCTCTGGCATGTATTTACATGACCTTCAGAATATAACCCACCATTTTCCCCTAACATTCATAGCTAATGGAGTCCATTTCACAACTGAGGACTGAGAGAGACTGCTATGCAGAGCAAATCCAGGAGGAGGGCCGTGTGTGGAAGGACAAAACTGAACAGCTGCTAACACAAGTACACTATATGATAACAGAAATAATGAAAACTTTTGTTTGGGATTGGTCTCCGAGACTTGGAGATCAGTCAGATTGTGAACTGATGCATGTCTGTCTGTCTGTCTGTCTGTGTGCAGGTGTCGTTGGTTGCAGAGGAGAGAGACAGAAACATCAGCAGAGTCCAAGAACTGGAGGCCAGCATTGCAGAGCTTAAAAATGCTGCAGGTAAGAATTGCTCATTGTCCTCTTATGCTCTACTTTCACCAGTTGGAACTCGACAAAAAGATGAATTACATGTTTAACCACTTAGCTGACTCATCGTGCAATCTGATTCAGGAATTTCTTTTATGAAGGGAAGTAAATTTGAAGGACAGGTTTAGCAAGTTCATAAATCTTTATCCTTTAATAATGCAGCACTGGAAATGGGGCTGGGCAGTCTCACAATCTTAGATTGGTCCTAATTTGTCATATAATTTATCTGTTGGGATTTTACAGGTTGTGCTATTAAATAAAGCACTAGCATAACTTTTGTATTGAGTATAGTCAATATCAGTAGAATTACAGTAAAGCTTAAGTGCCTGAATGTACTGAAGTGTTTGGGCTTAATCCACATTAACTTGCAGAGTTTATGTTGTTTTGTTGCTAAAGAAATAATGACAAATAATTACAAAATTCATCAGCTACAGGTCTGACCTCAGAGCTCACACATGCAGTGAGTCTGATTTATGCAGGTGCTTGACAGTTATGTTAGAGTGAACATGTTTTATGTTTATTATACCCTTGCCCGCCCCAGAGGCCAGTTATCAGTGAGCAGGTGGGGCAAAGTGTTGTGTGACCAGGCAGGGGCATTAGTAAGCTCCGCTTGTTTTTTTTACTCGTTTAGTCGTTCTAAATCTCAAAAAAAATTAGGCCACATCAGTTTCACTAATATAGTAGTGTTCACTGATAGAAAACTTGTAAAATGCCAGTCATTTTGTATCATAACATGGATTTATCATTCACATTCATGGGCCAAATAATTTGACAAGTCTCAACCTGTTAACTATCTTAAAGACAGAAAATGTACAATGAATGTATGTCTGCAGGAAAACTAATACGCTTGAACCATTGTCCACCAGCATTATTGTCCCAGGAGAAAGATGCTCAGAGTGATGTAGAGCCTCAGTCATCAGGGCCATCAGAGAATGAAGTGGCTCTTCAGGAGGCACTTAACAATATTCAACATGACAAAGATGCTCTTACTGCACAGTACCAGGCACAGGTATGGAAACATGTCACTAACACAAAGTAAAGTATTGTTTTATTATTCTTATTATTATTATTATTATTAAATTTGATTATTATTAGATTATTGTAATGGTCATTTAGCTTTGACACTAGTTACTGTTTGTTACTGACTAAAACGGTCCTCTGCAATATTTCTTTTAGCTGCGAGATAATGAGCAGCTGAGCCGGCTGTGTGCAGAGCAGGAGGCCCGTCTGGGTGAGCTGGAGCAGCAGGTGGAGAGCCAGGCCCAGGAGGCGGAGGACCGGCGGCGCATGTTGGAAGATGTCCAGTCTGACAAGGCCACTATTAGCCGCGCTCTCACCCAGAACCGAACACTGAAGGACCAGCTGGCTGAGCTACAGAATGGTTTTGTCAAACTGGTGAGAGCTCTAAGTCCATCCATCCATCCATCCATCCATCCATCCATCCATCCATCCATCCTATCCCATCTGTCCTTTTTGTATCAAAAGAGTTATCATTTACACATTACACTCTACATCTAATTTAATTATTTTATGATATACTATTTATATGTAATGTTCTCCTCATATGATGTGATGCTAATGGGTTGGTTATTAATGTCTTGTTATTATTAGCAGAGTGTATAACTGTGTGTATAACACAACGTACAACAGCACATGCTGCTGAACTGTTTATGTTGAAATGATAAAATTCTTGTCACTCCTTCATTTGTCCAGACTAATGAGAACATGGAGTTGACCACTGCCATTCAGTCAGAGCAGCATGTGAAAAAGGAGCTGGCTCGCAGGATGGGAGAACTGCAAGAAGACCTGCATAATGTCAAAGAGCAGGTATAGTCAAACACCCTAATTTTTTTTTGTATGTGTTTTTTTTCTTTGAATACAGTACTCTCTAAAAAAACAAGTTATCATTTAGAAATAGATTACATTTTGTTTTATACTCAGTCCTGGTACTAATTTCTCTATTTTGTCTGTTACCTACCTGCAGTTGGAAATGAAATGTAAGGAGACTCAGGGTCTGTTAGAGCAGAGGGACCAGGTAGTTGCCCATCTGCAGCAGTATAGTGTTGGGTACCAGGCCCTAGCCTCTGAGAGGGAACAGATCCACCAGCAGTATCTGCAGCAATGTCAGCTCATGGATCGACTGCAGCATGATGAAAGTCAAGGCCGAGCACAGCTGGAGATCAGTCACAACCAGCTCAAAGCAGCGCAGGTATGTATTCAAAAACGTAAAAATACTGCAGAGCAGAATGTTATAATGGTTTATGGCAGTATTTTATAAGCATACAGTCTTAATCAACTAATAGAATATCCACACTAATAACACATGCATAATGTTTAAGGAGTTGGAGACATAATTTTAACTCCTATGAACTTCTTAGAGGTTTCTCTTCATTGTTTGACTGACTCTCTGTCTCCCTCTGCAGGAGCATTTGCAGCAGTTGGTCAGTGACAATGAGCAGCTGAAGGCTGAGGTGAAGGAGCTGCTCAACAGCTCACTACTTGCCACACCACCCCGAGATCAAGGTAAACTATCAAATCAAATTTGTTTATATAGTGCCACATCATAACCAAAGTTATCTCATGACACTTTATATTTATAGAAGGTCTAAACCAAACTCTTGTTTTTTTGTTTTTTTAAGCTGTATTTGTGACATTATTGTTCATCTACTGTCATTGTCAAATTTGTCATATTTTACAGCTATGGGAATCTTTATTAGACCACTGTGAGTGAAAATCCTACACTTGTCAAACATGTGACCTTTAAAGTCTTTGCCATTTTCTCGTGTGCAAATGCAAAAAAGCAAGTGACAAATTAGGAAAAGACAAGATATTTTTTCCTTGTGAAATCAATATGATGTATTTGCATTAATGATACAAAAATTTTATTTTCTCCATAGAGTAACATAAGTGACATAAATTCAGAGCATCAGGTACAGAAAACTATTAATATTCCAAAATCAGAATATCCATTGAAGGATTTTAATATTATTTCTATCCAAAATCGCATGAGGCCCAATGATCATTTCCAAAGATGTTTGTATGCCTGTCTTCTAAAGTTTGGTACCAACAACAGAAAAATGACTTCTCTTTTTCACACTGTTTCATTTGAAAAAAGTCAAGCAACAACATGGAGACTGAAAATGAGTTCTTTAGGAGAAACAAGGGCACATGTCATTGATACAAAAACCAGCTGATTCAAAGTCAGCAGCACAGCAGCAGCAAAAGGAGAAGAAAGCTAGGGCAGCTGATATAAACTCTGCTATTGTTGACACTTGACACCTGCAAAAAAAGTTGTTTTGTGTGTCTTTGTTGTGCAGGAGATGGAGTGGAAAGTCAGTCTCAACAAGAGAGTTCAAAGATGTCTGCCTCCATAGTTATTCCTGAGGACTTTGAGAGCCAAAAAGAGATGGTAACAGTATTTACGCACATATGTCTACTTGGTATTTGTTGCTTTGACTCTGCTTTAGTGGAGTGTACTGCTTAAAGTGTAAATCAAGTGTGAAATCTAATGCCCAAACAACAAATAGAAAAATATTTGAAACTGAAATAATGTTGACTTCTTTGACAGGGAAAAATTAAACATTTCTTTGGGTGTAATTGTACACAGAAATTAATCAGCTCTATGCTTTTTCCTAGATTCAGACTCTACTTATACTGACCTGTAACAAATCCACCATAATAACATAATATTGTTATTATTATATAACATTAACATAATAACATTACTTTACCAACTTCTGTGTGTAGTCCTTCTAATTTCACATTTTCACAATCTCATACTTTAACAGTTTTAAGACAGTAACATTCTTGACTTGCAAAACTATATATTATATTTTAAGTTACAAACATTGTATATGCGGTTGATGATGTATGATTAAACAATTATTTATCCATTATTGTCAGCCGCTATAGATGTTTTTTCCATTGTAATGTCCCATCGGACTTTTCGTCTTGGCTGTCACTATTAGAGTTGCAGATATTGATTACTTTTGTAATCATGTAATCTACTGCTCTTCGATTCCATTCGATTAACTGATTATTTGAATCAGTGAAAAATAGTGAAAATGACAAACAACTTGTCCTTTATTCCAGAACCAGCTGAAACAACAACCACAAGAAGTATAAAAGTAAAAGGACATATAAAAAAAAAAAACTATATAGAAATAACAATAACAGTATCCAAGTGTATATATTAAAACATCTATAGATATAAACAAGTCAAATGACATCTTCAAACAGTATGCCCACTGCAGTCTTCATTTGGAACCAACTTACTAAGAATTTCGATTCAGGAAAGTTGTAATCAAATACATTTTTAAAATTGTTTTGAGTCAGTTAATTGAGTAATTGTTTCATCTGTAGTCACTATGCCTCCAAGCAATACAGACACTGTTACATCCCTAAAAATCACCCTCTGGATTGCTGCTTTTTCTCACATTTGTTTATCATTTGCTTTAACCCCTTCCTGCCTCTCTTTCAGGAGGAGTTCATCCGCGGGGCTTTGGCTCAGTTGGAGGCAGAGAGGGACGAGGCCAGGAGACAGTTGGAGGAGGAGCACCGCCTCCACATGGTGGCTCGGCACCAGGCCCTGGCCCTCAGTCTGGAACACCAACACCACACTCACAAACCTGTTCATGATCATCATCATGACCATGACCACGATCATGACCATGATCACGACCACGATCACTCTCAGGGCCCACATCATCACTGTGACCACAGCCATGAGCATTCAGGTACGTCTGTTTGGTATATCGTTGAATACTCATTTAGATGGAGGGTGTTTAATGCTCTCTGGTTATGAATGTCATCCATGTGGGTGCTCTGCGTAAACATGCCCACTCTGCTGTCTCCTGCCTAGAAGGCGGAGTTCCGGTGGAAGTCCATCAGGCCCTACAAGCTGCGATGGAGAAGCTTCAGCAGCGTTTCACCTCTCTCATGCAGGAGAAGGCAGATCTGAAGGAAAGGGTTGAGGAGCTGGAGCACCGGTGCATCCAGCTCTCAGGAGAGACTGACACTATAGGTGAGAGCCTGACGCACATTTTTGATCAGCTTAACAGCTGTGTTCATGACCAAAAGGGGAAAAGAACTCTATTGTTCATGGTCGTCTACTTTACCTGTATGCTTATCCAGGTGAGTACATAGCCCTGTATCAGAGCCAGCGAGCCATCATGAAGCAGAAACACCAAGAGAAAGAACAGTACATCAGCATGTTGGCCCAGGACAAGGAGGAGATGAAGGTAGGAGAATGTAAATAGTACCGCTCTGGAAAAAATTAAGAGGTTTTTACTGTACTATTGACACGTTTCTCTTAAAACATTTATTGCTAAAAAAGCTACAGGTTTGACAGACCTCAAATAAAACTGAAAGATGAGAAGTTCATATTGACTTTTATACGTCAAAGTACTGTTGCTTTATCTTGACAAGAAGTCAGGAATCAATATTTGGTGGAATAACCCTATTTTTCAGTTACAGTTTTCATGCATCTTGGTGCCACAGATGGGGCAACAATGCAAGCAGATCAGTTTAGTTTGATGATTTATGACCATCCATCTTTCTCTTCATCACATTCCAGAGGTTTTCAAGTCTGGAATTTTGGTGTTTCTTAATTTTCTCCAGAACTGTATATCAAGTAATGTATAAATAAATAACAATGCAGTCCATACAAACGAAGGTTCTCAGTTTTTGTTATCCTTATTTATTGACATTAATGTGCTGTTCTTATGACAGCTTTAGCTTTGAAGTGGCTACATTTTGGCAGCTTCTATCCAAAATGAGTCATCGTTTCAAGCTCTTTGTCACTAAGAGCCGAATGCATAAAGCATGGATTGCACAGGGAATCGCTTAGCACTTGTGTTCAAAAGCTGCTCTGTTTTAATGACCTGTTCACAAAAGGAGTTGCAGTAACGGCATGTTGTTGTAAACATACCTGTAAAGTTTTGCAGTTTTCCCTTGACTTGGGTAGTGTTTGAAGGCATTTCTGGTCCATAGTGAAATAGCAGAGATTCAAACAGTGTGTGTTGAATGAGCAGAGGCAGCATAATATGTTTGATTTTTGTCTGAGTTCTAAAATAATGTTATGTGTCAATAAATGATGGTCTGTTTAGTGTCACAGCTCGTTGTGTGTAACTAAAGTCCAAAAGACTGTCCACATTTACTAATGGTCCAACAGCGCTGGTCTTTTGCGAATTAGGTGTTTCTGCAACAAGACTTATTGGCATAGAAATGGGTGATTATTAGGGGTGAATGTTTCCGTATTTAAATCAATGCAAATATCACAGGTGCAACAGTGACTAAATGTTTGGAAGTGCAGTTGTGGTGAATTCCACCCTTTGTGGGTTCTTTTGATTTTTGTCTCATTTGCACCTGTTTTGCATATCAAAAGGTTGAGTAATCCCTTTCTGCATCTACCTCTGTGTATTTAAAGTCTAGTTCAGAAAGTTCTCATGTGATCAGCACAACTTCTCCACTTCACTTCAGATTTTCCCTGCTTACTGATTTATTAATTTCTGTCTCCTCTCTGATCTTCATATCCACTTCCTGATACTCACTGATCAGGCGAAACTGGCAGAGCTGCAGGATCTCGTAATGAGACTAGTGGCTGAGAGAAATGACTGGTACAGCCGCTATACTGGAGCTGTAGCTGACACCGGAAAAGTGAACCCCGACTTGCTGCCTGTCGGACAGGACCACATTCACGCAGAGCATCATACGCACATGCACTCTGAGCATAACGCTGGCAGCGGAGCAGGTAGGCGCAACCAGTCCACTTAAACTCCTAAACTGCAAAGGATGGATTCTGTCCATTGGTGCCAACTTCTGTTACTACATTTAGCAACTTTTCAGACTACCCTAGCAACTTGTTTCTTTAAAAAGCAACGAGCAAGGCAGATTTATTTGTGTAGCACAATTCATACACAGGGCAATTCACAGTGCTTTACAAAAATGGAAAAGAGAAGTTAAAAATACACAATTATAATTAAGACATAATCAATAAAACATGAAAAATAATCAATTAAAATATAGAAAAAGGGAAAAGTGCAGATAGAGCAACTAATTTAGCTACTTTTAAAATTTGTTTGGAAACTTTTAGCAATGTATGAAAAGTGATTCAAACACTTCAACAGACACATTTTTCCTCTAAATGACACAAAATAATTTTCTCTGTCACAGTCATGTAATCCCACAGTCTGTCTGCCTAGCTGTAGAAGTGCATTGTGAGTTATGCAGTGTTGCCAACTTAGCCACTATGTTTTCTCTATTGTCTCTTTTTGGTCCACTTAGATTGTTAAAGTAGACTGAAAATGAAAAATGTTCATCTTTTACCATAACTTGCTTTAGGCTTCTCAGTGGACTATAAGGTTAAAAACCAAACAAACCTAAGAAAATGAAGATTAAAAACTAAACAAACTAACAAACAAATAACTAATTTAAGTAACTCCTCCAGAGTGTCTCTTTTGGGTCACTTTATCTGGTCCCCAAGCCTGGATAAAGGAAGGAGGGTTGGAATTGGGATATTTCAAAAAACACAAGTTGACAGAGTGTAGTTCATTTGTAGTTCAAAACCTTTTGTAGGATGTTTTTATACTCACATTTTGTCTCTGACACAATGTTATTCCTTTCTCCTACATCGTTCATTCCAATTACACGTACGTTTATAATTATGCAAATGAAGTGATGACATCATTAAGCAATTTGTTGCTACTTTCAGGACAGACAATAGATACTTTCCTACTGTGGAGTTGGAAACACTGATTCTGTCTGTACTAACACTACTTTCTCTCTCTGTCCACCACAGAAGCCATGGAGGTGGTTCCTCTGTCCGAGCCCTCCACAGGCCTCGAAGCCACCTCCTCGCAAACCCTTTCATCAGGATTAGCTCAGACTGAATCCAAGTCACTTGCACCCAAAGAGGATGGCACAGCGCAGCAGATCATGCAGCTTCTCCAAGAGATCCAGAATCCCCAGGGGGGGCTTAGGTCACCGCCGTTCCTCGGAGAAAACCCCTGCATCCCGTTCTTCTACAGGCCCGATGAACAGGATGAAGTCAAGATCCTGGTGGTGTGAGGCGTGGCTGATGTGACAGGTGGTGTGTTTGTGTGTGATTGTATCTGAGATCTCGGACATGGCTTGAAATCTGACAGAAATTAACACCACAGTTGACTTTGTTTCTTTCTTACGGATTATGGTCACAAACACTTGTTCAACAAAATGAAACCGTGTGAAACTGCTCTAAGATACATGAATATCTGACAGTTCTGCTCAAATTGTCCCTCTTGGTTTTGTGATTCTCAGCAACATGTACACTGGGTTCAGAGAAAGTGGAGTGTATCTAGTTGCTGTTAGTATTATTTGTCTTTGATGCTCTTCTGAGAGGAGATCATCAGGACTCAAAAACTGAAATCTGATTGTTTTCCTCACAGCAATATTTTCTTTCCCACCTCTCCTCCCATCTCCCATTTTATATATAAGTGCAATAAGGGGTCTCGTATTGTGTCCCCTCGTTTCTACATACAGTACTTAAAGACCTGTCAGAGCAAGACTGTATGCTTCCTTTAAAATCTCACTTTTCCAGAATTCACTGTCCACAATGCCAAAACAAGAGCATCACAGTTGAATGTATTAACCTGCATATTTACACAGATGTTTGTGAGAAAATGTGAACTTAACTGGTCGTAGTAAAGTGGGTTGGAAGAAGGTTGGGTTGTAATGCAGAGTGCAAGAGCACACGCAAGCTTGTAAAGCATAGGAGCTGTTTGTTTCAAACACATTACATGATCAGGCAACACATCAGTACTGTTCCTTAAACTACCTTTTCCTTTAACACTGAAGATAACTAAGTTAACTTGTGTAAAAAGTTGTGGGTTATTGTCACAAGTCCTGTTTGACTGAACGGATAGATGCAATTTAAAGTCAAGAAGTAATTCAGGCATTATTTTCTGAAGAGCATAATTCATATGAAGTACATTTACTCTTAAAATACTTGAGGTGTTTTGTCGAGGTTTTCTGCTTTCTGCACATATAAAACTTTTCTTACTGTCTTCATTAGCACATTAGTGATTTAGTTACACAGACTTAGAGAAGTAACATTTGACTGCAGTCACACGTTTTACAAGATGTTTAACAGTAGTTTTGACCAAGAAGACAGTAATTCATCAGCCAATGTCATTCCCACTCATCCCCTAACAATAGGACACTGAAAATGAGTTATACACATCTGAAATGAACCGGACAATTGTTGAATTTGGCATCAAAGTCAAAGGAATAACTACATAAATTAATCTGAAGCTCATCAATAAATGTGCAACAGCGTATCAGATGAAGTGTAAAGGTGGGAGGGTTTTAATCTTTTGAGCCTTTATTATCCCTCGAAGTCTGTCATTCCAGTTTATCAGAGCGGCCTTCTGCAGATATCAAGTTGGTAAAATGTCATCTTGATGCCGATGAACCGTTCTATCTCTAATCTCAGTACAACTCTGTCGTTGGTGATGTTGTGCTCTGCATGTGGCAGGTTTCATCACTGAGGTTTGTCATATCAGAGCTTCTCATCATCATCACCTCAAATCCAGCTCCAGCTCCAGCTCCAGCTGGTTACAGATCACACTAAGTCTGTTTTTCTGTTTTGCTCGTAGTCCTACATATCAGATATTATCTTACAACTGGACTGTGTGTATGTGTGTGTGTACGTGTGTGCGTGTGTGTGTGTTTGTGTGTAGCCAAATAGTTTGTTTCTTCCTCAGCTGAAGCTGCATCTGTTCTACTTTTTTTGTAGAGTTCTATCAAATTCTATGAGTATGATTGCACTAAAACTGTACAAAGCCTCTCGTTCAGCTCAGACAGTGACATTTTTACCATCAAGCCTCTCTGAGACCAGTGGGACCCCATGAAGCCACAGAGTCGTCGACTCTTAAGCCGAGGGTCCCGTTTGAAGCAAAGGAATCACAATGAAAGTGTGTTTGTGTTTGCGTGCAGTGTTGCTCTTGACAGCTGAACAAGTTGTGTAAATATAAGTGAAATGAATGCGACTGTTATGGGAATATTCCTTTGTTGTGTGGGACCAATCAAAATTTGTGAGAATGAACAACTCACTTTTCAAACCAGAGTCGAAGGTGTGTCTGGAGAGGTTGAAGAAAGCATGTGGAGGTGTTAAACTAAACATGCTCCAGATTTCAGCCACATCCTCTGGAATAAGGGAGTTGCTCATGCTCACAAATGTAGATTGGAGGATGAATAAATCAGCTTCCTCTTTTTTTTTTTCTTTTTCAATTTTCATTTGCAAAGTTAAGATACAAAAGTTTTATTAGTGTCTCATGAACATTCAAAACTTGTACCCTGTTACATAGAATCTCCTCTCTGCTCTGTTTTGATGTAGAGAACTCAAATGTAAATTTATTGAACTGCATGCTTGATATTTATCAAAAACTGTAACAGTGCAGAGTGTAAAGTCTAATAAAGTAGGAGATATACAGAGCTCATATGTTGTGGAAGGAAACACTGTCTGAGTTTAGCACTTTGGCAGCAACAGGGGATTTTTTTTCTCTTCTCATCTTCTCCAATCAGTCCATATTTTTTTAAAATTTCCTCACTTCTTTTTATTTTGCCACTTTTTCCCTTTTTTCTTAAATTAATTGTGGGAGTGGCCATAATTCAAGGTAAATACGGTGACATTTCTATTAATGAAATGATGATGTATTGGGATTTGTAAATTAATAATATGGACAAACTGATTTCCCTTACCCCCAGTTTGTAATTCACTGTCGATCGAAACAAATAATGATGGGAATGCATTTATCGTCCTACTGTAAAAGCGCTGGTGTATATACTGTAATTGTGTAACATATTGTATATTCCTTCTGCCTGGTGTGTGGGGACTGTGTGTCTGTTGGTACAGAATTGGGGTGTTGGTGGTTACTGCCTGGCTGTGATTTAATACAAAGATTGACTTTAAAAAAAAAAAAAAAAGAGAGAAAATATTCTATTTATTTGAACAAGTTAGTATCTCAACTAATCAGTTTTAATGTAAAGTAGAGGTGACTGATGGAAATGAAAGATTATTTACCGAACTGTTTGGTTCGAGGGCTGCTTCTGATCTGACGGGAGCTTTCTGGTATTTTTATTTTTTTTCTTGAGTAATATTTTCTCCCCTTCTCCTGAATAAAACTGATTAAGCAACTTCAATTCATTGTGTCTCCTTTCTTTAAATTGAGAAAGTTTTAGATGCACTGCTGCATTGCTTTGCCTAATGATCAATGAAATCAAACTCATTTTAGCCCAATTTGATCTTGAACTAGTACAATAATAACATAATTCCTAATGACAACTGTAAATTTTTATGTTTATGTGCAAAAATATAAAATACAATTCTGAAAATGCTTACATTTGCAAACTATCCTTTCACAAAAAATTGAATAACATGAAGAATCTGAAATTTCTTAAGGAAAAAGATTTTTCCTACTTGGGTTCCTTGTTTTGTGTGATTTTAGGTTTAACGTGTTAATACAATATGTCAAATGAAAAAAATAACTGTACAGTCACACTGGTGAGGTTGTGCTGAAAAAAAAAGATACCAAATAAGGAGAGATAAACACTTTTTTGATGAGAGATATGAAGTCAAAATCAAAAGTATCCAAAAATGGCCAAAATACATTCAGACTCAGCAGGGTAAAAAAAAAAAAAACACGAGTTTGGAATTTTGAGTTGTCATCATTTTTAGGTTTTTATGCTATTATTTTACTTGTCTGGCCCACTTCAGATCACACTGGGTTGTATGTGGCCAAGAACCAAAATTATTTTGATACCCCTGCTGTAGAATTTTTATCGGAAGTTGTTTTTCATAAAAGTGATCTCATTAAAAACTGTTAAAATATTCTATCTATCTCCCAGAATTATATGTATTCATTTAATTTACACTTGAACTGAAATGAGTTTGACACCCTTGAGCCTTAATGTCTTCAATATGTTTGACACCACTGTTTTAGAATATAAATTTGCAATTGATCAAAAGCATCTATCGATCTAAAATGTTTACTACGTGTTGATCCACAAATCCCATCAATCCATGTAAATAACTGGTGTAAAATGCAGTTTGTCATCTTTTCATGGTCATCAGATATGACCCATTTGGACGTTCAGGGGCTCTGTAGTGAAAGTGGAAACACCATCATCTTCTACAACATTGATTCACCAGTAAAACCCATAGAGTTTGATCAATGACAGTGGATGGAGACACTTTAAAGTATATATAAGTCACTTTTTCTTCAGTTTTCTCTGTTCTGATATAACAACCTTTGAATTTACTTTAATGAACCTGATACCTGATTTACACTGAAAAATGCATGTAGAGGATAACATAATAAATGGTGACAAATTACTTAAAAAGATTAGATTTGGAGGGAGAAAAATCATTTAGAAGTTGACACAAAAGTAGTTTTGTGTCTTTATGGGTTACGTGACTTTATCCCATGCATGAAAAGAATAGAAATCTGTCATATATGAGCAAAAAAACTCACATTCCAGATGTTTTCATGTTATTGGCCCTACATTTTAACAAGTTATCTCCATTTTTCCTAGTTTTTAACATAGTTTGGACATCAAAAACAGGAAATAAAGAAACAGAATTCCTTTCCGTACACTGACATTTTTAATGTATTGACAAAGCACAGCAGTCCTGCAGGATAAAGTCATCATTGAACAAGATGCAGGGTGTCAGTGGTGCAGAAGGTCCACACATCCACACCTCCCTGCTCTTTTAAATGAGGGGAGGGGGCAAGAAAAACCAAAGAAATCCCTCTCTGCTACAAGCTATAGAATCAAACAACCCGCCAACATTAATGCAATAAATATTTTTGTCATTTTTGTTTTTAAATAATCCCTTATACACATTTATTCAGAATAATTTAAATATTTAGCAATTTCATACATTGCAGACTAAAAGACAATGTCCAGAAGATGCACCACACATATACAGAAAAACACATCAAGATAGGTCTGTAATAAACTACCGATAAATAAAAAGGAGCAGATGTTTCCTTTGCAGTACTAAGATGCACTAAGGATGTTGCGGGTGGGTTAAAATCACTGTAATGACATTAACTGAGGTACAGAGGTGGATTTCACACGGCTGGTGGGTTGTTGTTTTTGGGTTTCAAATACAAAACACCACAAGTTGCAGATTAAACAAAAGGAAAATGTGGGAGGTTTAGGGTTAGTTTGAGATTTTAAAGCATTGACTGTGGCTGACATGGTCTCACTCACCCCCGTGACCACTGAGAGAGGGAAGAACAGAAAAAGAAAAAGAAGAAAGAAAAACAGATCATCAACCTGAACAGAAGTTTTCACAAAGAAACACACTTCAGTTATGTCAACCTGAGCAACAGATTCCCTTTCTCTGTAGTAAAAACTAGTGAACAGCTTGTAAAATCTATATAATGTAGCAGTAGCAAAGTTTGCATGAAAAGCAGAGGAGGTATTACAAAAGGAACAAAAAACGTTTGGTTGTTGCATAGGTTCTGCAGCACAGACATTTGAGATGTGGATGTTGGCTGGGTGTAATTTACGATCAAGTGGCATTGAAGGTCTGTAAACTGCAAAATAAAATAGATAAATAAGTCCCCTGGGTTCCCCAGGTGATGTGTCCTGAGGAGGAAGAGGAGGAGAAACTAACGCCACTCTTCTTCAGGGTGAACAAGGTGGAGCTGAGTGACAGGGTTGATGGTCGGATGGGGCGGTGAAAATGAACAGAAGTGCAGTGAAGAGGTTGGGGTTATGGGTAAAACAATGAGGTGTTTCTCCTAGGAGTCAAATGGTGGCAGAGGGTTCTCAGACTGAGTGGGGCTGCCTTTTCTTAGCTGGCTGGCAAAAAAATAAATAAATAAAGGAGTAAAAAAGAATAGAGAGAATGATAAAAGAAGGGCTTCCATGGCAGGAGTGGAAAATGAAAACCCAAAATCACAGCTGGATGAAAAAGGCAGAGGAAATAATCTGCACTTTATCCAGTTTATCATTTGATATTAGCTGCTTAAATGTCAAACTGACTGAAAAACTGAGCAGTGAGAAGCAAACAGTAAAACAGTACAAAATGACAAGAGGTGTCCTCGCCTGTGATTTTGGGGAATGTCATTAGAGATCAAAATCTGAAAACAGCAAATTATTAAACACTTCAGACATGTGACATCTGGTGACATCCGCGTATTCAGACCTTGGCTTGGTTTTGCATCACTTGGTTAAAGGAATACATGCAGGTTTTGTATCTTTTACAACACAGTAAACAATGCTGGGTTGTTTCAGCGATCCAAATGCTGGGTATGTCAGGTAGGTCTGACCTACATGTACTTATAGAATGACTCTGTGTACTGGGCTGGACATGTGACCTGGAAATGAAGCTTATTCATTCATTATCTGAACCCACTTTATCCTCACTAGGGTCACGGGGGTCGCTTGGAGCCTATCCCAGCTACTTACGGGTGAAGGCGGGGTTCACCCTGGACATTTCGCCAGTTCATCGCAGGGCTGACATATAGACAAACAATCACTCTCACATTCACACCTATGGGCAATTTAGATTAACCAATTAACCTATCAATGAAGCTTATCCCTCTTCATATTTTTTTACAGACTGTGGAAGACTCTGAGATTCCAGAGTAACATACTAATTATTAGGCTTAAAAATCCTGTGAGCTTTTAGCCTGAAAGCGATTAGTATGTGTGCATGCTGTTTACGGGTAAATATTATAGGATGCAAGCACTAGGGTCTGTCCAAAATCTTTATACCATGTATTACATACCCCAAATCCACACTAATGTATAAAGCACTTTTGTGTAAATAAACAGTACAGTCTTTCTGGATGCACTGCTCAGGCCACATAAACTTGAACACGTTTACCTGTATGTGTGTCATATTGGCAGTCTGTCATTGTCTGTTCTTGCCATGACGTGTATTACACTGTGGGATATTTATGTATTTATTCTGTCGAAGGGTGTTTTGTTTGAATACTGTAGTATTTATCCATGAATAGTATGACATTCACCTACTATTGGTTTCATGGACATACTAAAAAATCTCACTTTTAGTGTGGAATTTTAGACACTACTCTGGACATTTATTATAGGTGATACCTATGTTACCATGGTTACATGCCCCCAATGGGTCGGGAAGCTTGGAGGAAGAAAGATACACTCTTACCTGACTTACCTGAAACTGAAAAACAACCGTCTTTGTAATAAAATCTGTAAAATTGTGTAAACAAAACGTTGCTGCAACTTAATATAATGAGGATTTTTTTTACTTAGTTCAAACCAACCAAGTCAGTAAGCATTAACTAATGGCAATATTTGTGTGGTGCAATATTGGCCCACATAAAACATGACAGTATGAGCTAAAATTCTATTGTTTCTATTGTTTCTGTACATTTTAATTAAGTCAGCCAGCTTGCACACCAATTTTCCCGATGGTCAAAACCTAGGTGAACCTAGGTAAAGGTGTAGGTAGGTGTAGGTGGATTTGTCCAAACTGGACCCAGCACATGGTTACTGAAATAACCCAAAATGTTTTTTTGTTTTGTTTTTTTTTTATAATACAGCCATTTTGAGTATAGACCCCCATAGCTGACCATAGATTCTTAGTAGAGAAAACTGTTCCTGTTTATCAATCTTATGATTTATATCATAGAATAGTAAACACCTGGCCCTTCTATCAAGCCCCATGGGACCTAATTTTCAGTAGTGTTTTTTTCTCACCCTTTTTAAATTGTGTGACCATTTGCACAAATGATGTTTGTCTATGTTAAATATAGTTCTACAAGTCAAGAAAGGGGCATTTTGGGGCTAGTATTTGATAGAAATATCTAGTTTTGGGTTTAACAGTTCAGTAGACTGCATCTCTTATTGCCAACACCGAAACAGTTGTTATCTCAGCTCATTTGACCTGAACCATCGACAACAAAGGTGAAAAAGTACTAAAAGAGGCAGCAGTCACTACAGTCTGGTCATGTTGAAGCTGCAGAGACAGTTACAGTGACATCACCTCTGTTACTTTCAGATGTGTAGTCTGTCTATTGCCGTATTTTCACAGTCTCATAGTTCAACAGGTTTACAACAAACTGAATTTCTTGACTTGTACAATAATCTTTTCATCTGACAAACATCATATGTGTAAATGACACATAATTCAAAGTAGATCACTTGTACTTGTCTCTCACCACTGACTGTAATACTTTTTTCTTTTTTAAATAAGGTTCCATGGGACACAAGTGGAAGAGGCAGGATTTTCGGTGTCAACAATTCAAGAATGATATCTAGGTTTTCATTTTTGTGACAAATGGCCTAACTACGGGGGATAAATAAGTGATGCACAAAGGGATTTTTGGTGTATTCCTTTAAATAAAATTAACATTCATGAAAATAAAAATAATACAAGCAAACAGTGATGCAGATTCATAAAAGAATAGTAAAGTCAATCAGCAGCCAGAGTTAAAGCACAGGCAAAGTGCATGCTTACTTTACAAATGTCTCACCCTTAGGTTTCCATTTGTTTGCGTACATACAGTATGTGTGTGTTTGTGTCCACACGGGGGCGTAGTAATGAAAGTAGGTATGTTTGTACATGTACACATACATGTACCAAGCTGCTCCTTATAAATGATTCAGATTCTCTAAATCGGCTTTTCTGTTATATTCTGAGGGCGCAGTAAGTTTGTATGTCATGCAGGTGTTTTTCAAGTATTCGGTGTAAAAAGGGGAGGAGGTTGGGGGTGTCAGATGCGGCTTCAGGGAAACGACAGAAAGGTAGCGTTGCTGTCGGTGGCCTCTCATCCAGAGGAGCGGTGGATGGATGGGGCTCAAGGAGGAGGAGGAGGAGAAGGAGGAGGAAGAGGAAGAAGGAGGAGCTCAGCGGTCTAGTGGGTTGGAGAAGGTGGGGGTCTCCGACTGCCGTGGACACATGAACACAAACACAGAGAGAATGGATTAATGTCCTCACTCATAATTAACATCAGTGTTAATACTTACTTTATGTTAATAGAATAGAATAGAATAGAATAGAATAGAATAGAATAGAATAGAATAGAATAGAATATCCTTTATTATCATTGTGTGTGCAATGAAATCAGGAATTACAGCCTATCACCTGTGTGTAAACTCATGCACATAAAGCCTAGTATGAGTAGAAATACTGCACATTAACAATTATATAACTATATAAGTAACATCTGAAGGCTCAGTTAATATGACCACAGTGCAGGTCAAGTAGACCAAGGTTATTATGACAGGGTTCCCACAATCATAAAAGTAGCACTCAAATGATTAATCGAACAGTCAATTAAAAAGTTATTCGATTACAATTTTCCTGAATTGATGCTTCATTTTCTTAATTTCGCTGACACTAAACATTACTTCCACTGTTTTGTTTCACGCTTATTGTGACACACATGATGCCAGGATCAACACAAATAACATGGAGCAAAGCTCACAGCATAGATAGATAATAAACTATATTAATAAAATAGATTATAAACTATATTAATTACATTAGATGCATTAGTTGGAAAAGTTGTTAAATTTAGTTTGTAAAAATATGTGGGAACTCCATTTGAGAAAACATTTTCTTGTGGCACTTTCTGTCATATGTGAACCCAGTAACTATCTAAAACACACTGATACACATTGCAATTGTGAAAAACACATTTCTTTATAAATAGCCTGATGTTTTGATTTTTAATTTATAACTCTTTTTCCAATCTCGCCCCAAACCCCATTTCACATCCCATTTTATAAAAACAGTTAAATGAAATAAAGATGATGATACTTAAATTAAGCATCAAACCTTAAACTTGCAAATTAAATAAAATAAATAAATAAATAACACAAATTAAACTAAGACATTTTAGTGTTCATCTTGACAGTATAAGTTAAGATATACTTAAGGGAGTTTTAACTCTTCACACCCTTTAAATTAAACAATATTAGAAGTCAAATGCAACCTGTGAAAAAAGGGTTTCAGATAGACTTTGCTTTAGTTTAATCAGTTTGTCTGTTTTTAATTCCATCATTATACGCTCATTCTAAAACTGACATAAACCATTGCTCAAACACACAAAAAGACAAAGACAGTGATGGGTGGGATGTGATGAGACACAAACATCACATTGACATTAAACCAACAATCGTGTGTACATTTGGAGCTGAAGTCTGTGTAACGTCTGGCTGCTGTGAAAACCAGGCTCATGTAAAGTGAAAAAGACTCAAACACACATCCTATAGAGCCAGGTGTGTGTTTGCCCATGCATCGCTGTGAGAAAGAAAAGGAATAGGTACGGATGAGCAAACAGCAAACAGCATGCATCTGAAAGGAAGAGAAAGGAAGAAGGAAGTTGTTGCCAGTGATGATGGTGGTTATGGCAAATAGTACCCAACGTACCAGAAGGGTTAGTCCTCATTGGTCAGTAATAGTGATTCTAGGACAAAGGTGAGGTGAGGGACAGAGGGATGAGGAGAGAAAAGAGAAAAGAGGGGTGCAAACAGTTACAGTGCAAGAAAGGACTGACGTTGCATGTGCTCAGCTCTCACTTCATATCAACAGGAATACAGGTGCACACAACGCAGCGCAAAAACAAAAATTCAGGAGGTGAGAGCTCGGCTCAGCAACGTGAGGTCTTCTTTGATAAAAGAGGCAAGCAGCTACGCTGACAGTGGATCAGACTACATTTTATAAGGTTAGCTAGCACAAAAACACAAGCAAGCACAAAGCAAAGTGTACGGGTGCAAAGGCACATACCGGCAACAGGGAGTCATTTGGAAAATCTGCACTTTTCACTATTGAAATTCTTTAGTGTGTGTGTTTAGCAGTTAACATTGCTTGACAGTCAGAGTAAAAAAGGATGAAAAATGGAAATCCCAACATGTACTAACACTGATAGACAACAGTGTAACAAGTACACAGCCTGCACACAATTAATCCAAAATCAGATACACCCATGCATTTTAATGTTTTCACTCAGAATCCATCTGTGTTTACATTTATAATCCTGTCTGTAACAGTTTATATTAAGGTGCACATGTTCACCACTAACTAGTTACTAGTTAGTTAACATACATACTAGTAGCACATTGGTTTATCTTAGTCATTACAGTACTTTTTAATGCAATATTATATATTGCACAGCTACTAGCCCTTAACTAACACTTTACCATCAATAACCTAGTAATTACTGCTGATTGGTACAAAATACGGAAGCTGTTGTACATGAATTGTAACTGAATCATGTTTTGCTCAGTTTCGGCCTCTAAAAGTGGTGGGAATACAAAGAATACTGTTATTTTACCTCAGTACTACTTAAGATCTGCTCTTATAGCAGTACAAGTATTAATACTGCTAAAATAACTCTAAAATAAGTATTCAGCATATGTTCTCCATTCTAAAGGAAAAGGTCTTGCTCACAAAGAATTCACTTGTAGTTTGTTGCGTAAAAATGATCAGAGGATTTAGGGTTAAATCTACAAAGAATTGATACTTAAACTGTCATGAATTGCACGACATTTATGCTTCCAGTCTGCTCCACTTTAAGGACGTATCCATAAACTATTTGGCAGTAATGATCTGCCGGTGTAAATATGCCCATTAAGAGTGCACTTCACCCTTGTCTACTGTGTTTGTGTTTGGAATGTCTCTCCACATTTCGCCTCACCGATTGATCCATAATGACAAGAAACCCTCAAACTCACAAAACTAACTTTTATGTATTTTGCTTCTTTTGCTTTTCTAGTATTTTGCATCTGTAACACAGTCAACTGAAATGTCTGTCAAACTAACCTACAGCTACTTTGACTCAGGTAGGTCTGAAATGTGCTCGACTAATACCTGAATCTCAAAATTATTTGGGTGTTTGACTCAGATTCTAGGGTTGACTTTAAATAATAAAACAGCATGATCATTAGCATTGTCAGGTAATTATTTTTAGTAGCTGAAAGCCTGGGATAAGCCCCAAACCTCCCTGATCCAATCCAGTATCTGATTAAAGAAACCACACTGGATATTGCTAAATAAATAAATTCAAATCAATTCAATACTATTGAGTCCTCACAAATGGAAAGAATTAAGAAAAGACAGAGATAGAGGGAGAGAGTAAAGACTTTGATAGCACTAGTAGAACTGTAATTGGTGTAATCTGCAGTAGTCTTTAGTAAATTAGACTGTTTTTGTATCAGGTCTGACTTGCATATAAAGGGGTTGATTTTAGATAACACTGGTCAACAACAAATTTATTGTTTAAGTTTTTTGAGCTGATTTAGGATCGTTTTGGTGTGCTGAATCCAAAAATCACATTAATTTTGCTCAATCAGGTCAACTTTCTGAACTATGCTACATATTGGCTTTTTAACATTTTTGCTTACATTTATGGGCATTTTCACATCATGTGATACAAAATTCTTTCATATTTCTTGCAATAAACGAGTTCTGAAGATTTTACTTTTGCCAATTTATGATTAATGTTTTTTTTAATATTACAGGTGAATGAAATGGCTTCGACTAGAAGATCTTGCAAAAATAAGCCTGACGTATTCTGCTACATCTGCAGTGAATACACCATTGTACCTATCAAGGAATCCTGTTAGAAAATGTTTTTTTTTCTCTTAAAACCTATTTTGGGTGAGAACTATACAAAAAATTAACTGATAAAGTCACAAAAATGTAATGAATTTTGTGAGAAGATCAAATTTTTCAAAATCAATTAGCAAAAAAACCTGACCTGATTGAGAAAAACAGATGTCATTTTTGGATTTAGCGGTGCAAAATGGTCCTAATTCAGTTGAAAAAACCTAGACAACTTGCAAAAAACATTTTTTTGCAACCCACTGTAATCTGTAATTTCTCCATTAACTGTAAATTCCACCCTCTGTGAGTCCTTGGTGGATTTCATACTCTATGTCTGTCTCATTTGCTCTTGTTAAGTGGTCACAAAGTACGAATAATCCTTTTGTGGACCTAGCCTTTAATTTGGAGAGTAGAGAACCACCTTATGAAGCTTCAACAACTTCCTTTATCAACAGCAGTAAGTAGGAGATTATTGGGTGAAATCTGTTAGAATGGTGGCAGAACAAGACAACAATAAGTGCTTCATAATGACTAATAATGAACCAATATACTAGTACTCTGTTCATGGTACAAAGCCACTAGTTCATGGTGTACATACGTACCTTCAAATAAAGGGTTACAGTGTCTACCTATCTAGGTAGGGGTGTCTACAGGGTGGGGAAGCAAAATTTACAATGAACATTTAGTTGTTTTTTCTCAGCAGGCACTACGTCAATTGTTTTGAAACCAAACATATATTGATGTCATAATCATACCTAACACTATTATCCATACCTTTTCAGAAACTTTTGCCCATATGAGTAATCAGGAAAGCAAACGTCAAAGAGTGTGTGATTTACTGAATGCACTCGTCGCACCAAAGGAGATTTCAAAAATAGTTGGAGTGTCCATAAAGACTGTTTATAATGTAAAGAAGAGAATGACTATGAGCAAAACTATTACGAGAAAGTCTGGAAGATACTATTAAAGAAGAATGGGAGAAGTTGTCACCCGAATATTTGAGGAACACTTGCGCAAGTTTCAGGAAGCGTGTGAAGGCAGTTATTGAGAAAGAAGGAGGACACATAGAATAAAAACATTTTCTATTATGTAAATTTTCTTGTGGCAAATAAATTCACATGACTTTCAATAAACTAATTGGTCATACACTGTCTTTCAATCCCTGCCTCAAAATATTGTAAATTTTGCTTCCCCACCCTGTATAGGTCTATTCAGCTACTCATCTACCATCTATCACAACCAGGATGCTCCATTTTCCTTTACCTCTTCATCCCTCATCCAGGTGTCTTCACATCCCCCTTTGCAACAGAGAGTATCCACACTTCAGCTTGTCACTACATTAGCTGCTTTGGCTGTTAATACCCTCATAAAGTCTGTATAATGAACCTGTATAGCATGAAGTGTGCATGTGTAGGACCTCTGGTGGATTCACTCACCTGGGCACACTTGGGGGTGCACGGTTCGGCCGGGAGGGAACAGTGGGTGGAGGCCCACTGTAAGGGTCCGGAGAAGCTCCCGGACGAGATGGGACCGGTGGCCCCCCTGCAGCAGGAGGAGGCCCAGGCGGAGGCCCACGAGAGCCAGGGCGGGCTGGGGGTCCTGGTGGAGCCCTCCGGTTTGGAGTTGGACTGGTTGCTGGAGACCTGAAGGGGAAGCGCAACAAAGGAAACAAGTGGAAAAGTGGAACTTACTAATACCCCCACTTGGCTGCACAACACTTTGCCCCTCCTGCCCACTGATACCCTGCCTACCCAGGGATTACTTTTGAGTCTTAACTTTCATTGTCTTTAAAAACGTAAAAACTGTTTGTTTTTTTTTTGGAAAATTTGTAAAAAAAAAAAAAAAAAAAAAAAAAAAAAGAAAATTGAGAGAAAGGCACATGTAAAAAACATGTGCATGAAATTTGAAAAGAATTGGGTGAATAGTGTCCGAGAAATTGGATGGACAAATTTTCTAAGTTGTAATTTTCAAAGTATTATACAACACCCCCCAAAATATTTTTTAAATTCAGCCACCAAACTGTGCAGTGCACCTCTCCTAGTGGTAGAGAACATGTGTGTCTAATTTGAGAAGAATCAGGTGAATAGTGTTAGAGAAATGGGATGGACAAAAATCTCAGATGGACAGACAGACGGAAGAATGGGCAGATGGAATTCCTGGTATACAAAAACCTGAAACACAAAAGGTCATCACTTATCCCCAGAGACACCCCGTCAGTTTAACTTCAACCACATCAGGCAGGTCCCGTTTCCCATTTAAGTGTTGCATATGAGCTATATTTGTAGTGATATACAGGTGTTCTATGTTGTTTTTAGCCCAGGTCAGACCAAAGATTCATGACGGTGTGAAACTGTTTCAGATTGCTGCAGAAGAGTCACATCGTCATAGAGATGAAACGATTAATCGATTAATCAACTCAAATTGATTTTAAAAAATATTGGATTACAAATACCTGAATTGAAGCTTTGTTTTCTTAATTTGCTGCTGCTAAACATTGGTTCCACTGTTGTGTTTTACACGGACACTTATTGTGACGCACATGACGCCAGGATCAACACAAACAACATGGAGCGCAGCTCAGAAGAGACAAGGACAAAAAGGCAGAAAATGTCTATATGTTGACTTTTCTACATTGGAACCATCACTTACTTCTTTAAACTTTAAAGCTTTTACACAAACATTTAATATATTTGGTTTTATTTTTTTCAGTTGTATGTTAGTTTCATCTTAAGTTGTTAGTAAGTTGGATCCAAATCTGTTTTAGACTGCAGTGCACATACTGTTTGTAGATGTCATTTGACTTATTTGTTGTTGTTTATATCTATAGATATTTTTTTTACATACTCTTATACTGTGTAATGGTTGTTGTTGTTATTTCTATATAGATATTTTTAATATATCCTTTTACTTTTATACTTTTTGTGGTTTGGCTGGTTCTGGAATAAAGGAATAAATCTGTGAGAATGACATCTGACAGCTATTCTCCTCATCTTCAAGAAAAGTCAAGTAACACTCAAAAGTGAACATTAATGTTAATGCTTTTCCCTCTTCCAGTTGTTACCAGGGGGCACGGGGGGTTGTTGGATTTTTCTCTCTAACATTAAAGACTTGCGTACATACTGAACCTTTAATCGAGCAGTATCCCTTACTCATCATTAACAGTCAACACTTACCTTCCTCCAGAGCCGCCCCGTTGCACCTGTAGCCATGAGTCGTCCACTGGCGGCGGCATGGAGGTGGACACTGTGGTCGTGCTGATGTCTCCGATGATGTTGAGCGCTTCCCTCAGTGCATAGTACATCCGCAGCATCTCATCGCGGTGCTGGGCCTGTTCCTGAGACTCCTCCATCAGTGTGTTCTGGTCGCCACATGAGTACAGCTGAGCCAGCAGCTCCGCGTTGATGAAGTCTTTAGTCTGGACACAAAGCCAGAAAGACCAGTAATCATTACGTTACACCAGGGATGTCAAACATACAGCCCATGGACCCAAACCGGCCCGCCAAAGGGTTCAATCTGGCCCAAGGGTGGAATTTGTACAGTGCAAAAATTACACTTAAGATATTAACAATCAAACTCGTTTTAGTTCAGGCGCCGCATAAAACTCAAATGGGCCAGACCAGTAAAATAATAGTATAAACAAACAAATAATAACAACTCCAAGTTTTTCTTTTAGTGTAAAAAAGTAAAATTGCATGAAAATGTTTCCACTCACAAACAGCCCTGAACATATCTGAACAACTTGACATTTCTTAAAAAAAAAATTTAATTTTAAAAATATGAAGTCTGTCACTAAATGTTTTGTGTCTTTGTGTCTACTGTTATCTGTACGATGTAAAGCACAAGTGGAAATGATAAACTGAGATATAATATTGTTAAAATAACAGAAATTATGTTTTTTCAGGTTACTCACATTTTTTTTGCGATAGGATAGTTAGTAAATTTAAACATTTTCATAATATAATTTCACTTTGCTGCTTTACAACAAAGACAAAAAAAATCAAGAGTTATTATTTTTGATTTTATTTATGCTATTATTTTACTGGTCCTGTCCACCTGAGACCAAATTGGGCTGCATGTGGCCCCTGAACTAACATTAGTTTGACACCCCTGTGTTCCACTGAATGCTACAGCATGTTTTGATCTGTCTTTCTGGGAATTTGCAAAAACATGTCACATCAGTAGGGGCGTAATGGTAAAGAAAAATTTTGGTTTGGTACGTTTTCAGTAGAGGGGTCTTCAATTCGATACATTTTCGATGCGTTTTCGGTACAGTGAAGGAGGCCAGTGTCTGTGTGTGTGTGTGTGTGTGTGTGTGTGTGTGTGTGTGTGTGTGGGTGGGTGCTCCGTAACTACCGAAAACCGAAAGGGAAACTTAACATGCTTTGAACATCTGACCCAGCTTCTGTGCCTCTGTTATACTCTCTGTTGTCATGTTTACGCCCCCTTATTGGCACCCCAGCCTCAGAGTTAGGATTTGTGTTTTTCTTTTTTTTTTTTTTTTTTTTGGGGGGGGGGGGGGGGGGGGGGGGGGCTGAGAATTCAGCAGAATGTATGTAGGGGAAACCCTGCACATGTTTGCAGCCACCCTGCTCATACTGTGTGCGTTCCGTTTCAAGGTTTGTGTGGAAACTTAAGGCGAGTGTTTGCGATCTTAGGCTACATGCACATAGGCTACATGTATTCGTTCAGTACACCTCCACATTGTATCGAAGGCTTCAAACCGCAACGTTTTGGTACAAACGACTGCACCATTACATCCCTATACATCAGACACATTTGGTAACAGCTGACCCATGCTGATGACTTACATTGATAATCATGAGATGCATGATGGTCTTAGGCATCAGGTCACGGACTGTCTTGTTGACAATGGCCATGTAGGAGTCGACCAGATTGCGAATGGTCTCCACCTGTCGCTCCAGCTGAGGGTCCATGCTGTGGGTGAAGTCGGAGCCATTTTCATCACCACCATCACCCTGCAGACAAAGATGAAGCAGATTATTATTATTATTATTATTATTATTATTATTATTATTATTACTGATTGTATCATTGGTGGATACAAAAAGAATACAATATTACACCTATCAATATAATAAAATCTAGAATATAATTCCATCCTTTCTTAAGTTGAACATTATCTCATTGGTCACAGTAAATAGCACCAACATTTTCATGAGGAATACCACTACAAGGATGCCTTTTACAATAAATCCAAAACATTTTAACCCTCAAGGACCCAAAACCATCTACTGATCCAAAAAGTTTAATAACTTTTGATCCACTAATCCTATCAATACAGTGAAATAATTCAGGTAAAATGCAGTTTCTCAGTTTTTTTCAGCAACATCAGATGTCTTTTTCAGATGCATCCATAGTCTCTGCAGTGAACATGGATACACCATTTTCTTCTACATCACTGGTTCATGTATTTCACACATAATAGTGTTTGTACACACTTGTTTTGATGTAGAATTAATGATATATTTTGCTGAAAAACTCATGTTTCCTTCAATTTTCTTTTTTGATGTAATGACCTATGAATTAACTGAACTTTTGTTTTAACACCTACATGTTCAGTAAATTAAATATACAATACAATACCTGATTTTCACTGAAAAATGCAAAAGATAATATGATAATAAATGGTGATAAATCACTTGGTGATGGTTAAATGTGGTGAAAAATTCATTTGGAAGTCACCACAAAAATAGCTGTGGGTCTTTATGGGTTAAGAAATTATGCTTTAAAGAAACAATGGTGGTGTGAAGAACGATGCAGAAGAGCTTCACATACCTTTCCTTCCTTGTCCTACAAGGTCAAAAGGTCATGGAACATAAAACATAGAAAAGAGGACAGATGCCACATGAGACATGATAGCAATAAATCAGACTCCATATAAAATACTGCAATAACATCTAACAACAGACTTTGTTATTTACTTTACATTATGTAAATGTTCAGAATATGTTGAAGAGAGATAGTCATTGCATCCGGTGATGCAATAAATTAATGTTTTATAAAGGAAGGTGTAGCCTCACCGTGGAACGCTCAGGATAAACTCCCGCTCTGAGGAAGGATGCCTTCCAAGCATCAACATCTTCCTGACTCTCACAGGCCAGCTCCAGCTGACGGTAGTCTTTATACACATTCCTATTGTCGCACAATGACAAAAACCATAACACAGTGAATTAATCAGTCATGGCATGCATCAGTAAACTGAACAGTGAAAGCCAATGTCAAACATTTAGAAAACAGGAAACTGATTCTGTCCTTATTTAGTGAAATAAACTGTGCATGTTTGAGAGCACAGAATCGTACAAACCTCTGTTCAGTGTTGAAAAGGGCAAAAATGTGCTTGCTAGACATGAAGCCTTTCTCCACATCACGCAGCCTCAGGTTGTCCACCTGCAGCATGTACTTCTTCTCCTTCTCCTGCAGGGGGAGACAGAAGAACACACAGTTATTCCTGACAAAGAAACTGAGCAATTAAGTTTGTGAGAAACACTGTGTAGTAGAACATAAGGCAACCATAAAGCACTGTGTTAAAGTCTTACGATTCCATTTTTCAGGGTTATAATTGGAATATACATTTAGTTGTTAAAAAAAAGATCAGAAGAAATATGAGAATAGTGCTAAAAACACACATAATACACAAAAACTAAGTGGTTTCTACAGGCAAATGTCAGTGGTCAGTGACCCCTGTTGAACCCTATTGGGTCACAAGTCTTGAAGTTTTCTTTAGTTGTAGTGCTAATTAGTAGCAAGCTTTCTTCAGAACTTCCAATTGTGGAAGTTGGTAACCTCCCATTAGTCTTATTTTTCTCTGTCCACACAATCCCACACAACTTCTATAATATTCAAATTTGTGTCTGTGTTTTTTGGTTTTTAATGTTGTTTACATATAAGCCACCCTAAATGCCTTAACATAATTGTGTACCATGTTTGGTACTGTATAACTGAATGAAATGAAATGGAATCATAATTCTGAGACAGAGAAATGCATATATACGGTCATTATACCTCAATAAAATAAACCACAATGGTGGCCTAAGACTTTTCCACACTACTGAATTTCCACTGACATTAGTATCGTATATTCTTTTTCTCTTTTGAAAAAGAGCTAAACAAGTCCAGTTGAACCTTGAAGAACCACCAAGAAGAACAATGACCTGGGCAAATGACAATTTACACAGATATAAGTATTGTATAAAAAATCTGAAACATTTCATCAGCCACAGGCACTAACTGAAATTATAAACAGATTATAAATATTAGAGCATGATCAAGTTAAAGCTTATGAGTACAGCACTACTGCAGTGTTGTAATTAAAACCACTTAAACCAAGACCAAGACCGGTGCAAATACACAGCAGTTTTTCAAATACACAAAGTTTTTTGTATACTTATACAAGAATATGACAAATATGATCTTATGATTAGCTTTAAGGTGATCAAACATCCATTTCCTCTCCAAAAATTACAAATACATTGGTTGCATTTGAAGCAGGTTTTATATCAAATCAAGTTCCCTCAGTGCACAGGAGATTGAGTGATATCGGCAATGTTCTGGTCCTGCAATAAAATCCAGAATCCTCAGACATGACCGCGAAAAAACCCAGTTGATTCCAAGATTGAAACCTTTATAATATGTCCTTGAAACCACGACCGATCTTGATTACAACGACGCTAGTACACGGCATCATTTTTGAGTGATTGGGGGAAAATAGAGACTAAAACAAACCAGAGCTAAAAGCTTAGATGAAAAAAAATTAACAACAGACAGAAAAAAGGGAAAAGAAATGGAAAGACAAATGGGAAAGTCACACACAGCCCTTACACAGCCTGTGGTTTTGGTTACAGTTGTGCAAAGCAGAAAAAAAAATCTTAGCAACAAATGAGAAACACACACACTATATTGTAAAGAGAGACAGAGTAGTGTAGAAATCTCTTGTAAATCTGCACACAACATATGATATCCAGACATCCAGCTATTTATGAATCAGAGAACCTCAAAGTTAGTCAGCCCTGTCTGACACATGCCAACAGCACTCGCTCTCTGCATCTCAGTGTCTCTCAGTCACTTCATATCATGTGGTTACACTCCTCAAAGTCTGTTGTTACTGAGAGAGTTCCTCTACCCTGGTTTGTGTGGGGATCCATTTTACTATCGACAGTAAAATTAGTGAAGTTAATTAGGATCAAAAATAGCACATGGTGATTTATTTTTTTTATTTATTTATTTTTACAAACATACTGTGAACATGTAAACACACACAAACACACTGCTCTTTGGTTACAAACAGCACCTTTTAGCCTAGTCTCTAACTAACCTTAAAACCATCTGGAGAGCTAAACCGCGGGCCTGCCCTGCCCTAGCCCGCCAGAAAGACAGGGGGGTTATGTACGCAACCAAACTCCTTCATCAAAGGATTTATGACCCATGCAGCCAAATGGTCATATCCCTTAAAAGCATGTAAAAAGGAAAAAAAACACATATAAACACACAAAGCACACCCAGGTGTTCACATTACAAAAACCCAAACCGAGCAGTCGCCCCTCACTGCTGACATCACCATTTATAGTGGGCAATGAGGGCAAACGGGTCCCCGTCCTCCACCTTATTATCCACAACTGTGCCTTTTACTTTTTCCCTTTTCTTGCTTTCTCTCTCTCTCTTTCTCTTCTATTCTACCCATTCCTTCACTCTCTGGCTTTCCCCTCTCCCTGGGAGTGAGCAACCTTGGACTGATTCATAGATTTTCCTCTCCTCTGGCCAGTAAATCCAGTCAGAAGAGTTGAAAAGGGAAGTTAAAGAAGGGGAGGAGGGGTGGGGGTCTACTGGAAGAGCGTTTGCAAGATAGCAAGAAAAGCACAGGGGAAAAAAAAGCATAGAACACAGAAAAAGAGAGGCTCAGAGATGATAAAACAACCATTATAATAACAAATATTTTAAGACCAATTATCTGTAAAAGTTATAAAGGATGTGAGACTGTATTTATGTGTTGTTGTTTTTTTAAAGAGGAGAATTGGCTTGACTGCTTCCCCATATGCTCCCATAAAAAGCAAGTCAGCAAAGAGCAAGCAAATGTACAGATTTAACACAAGGAGACACGTGAGAAAACTAACTCCAGCACGTAACTGCAAATCTTCCTGCGGACATTATGATACACTTATAAGGTGATCTGTTTGACCTCTGACCATTCAGTGTTGCCAACTGCTGAGTAGTGAAAGTATCTATTGTCTGTCCTAAAAGTCACTAGAACTGACATCATCACCTAATTTGCATAATTGTAAATGTGGATGTAATTGTAATGAATGATGTAAGAAGATTAACATTGTGGGAGAGACAAAAAGTGAGTATAACAACACCCTAAATGTGTTTAGAACTACAAATGAACTATACTCTGTCAATTCTTGCTTTTTTTTGATGTCCTAGTTCCAACCTTTCTCCCTTATCCAGATTTGAGGACCGGATAAAGTGACCCAAAATAGACACTCAAGAGAAGCTACTTAGGTTATTTATTTATTTGTTTGTTTGTTTAGTTTTCAGCTTCATTTTCTTCAGTTTGGTTTGGTTTTTAATAGTGCTATCAAATGATCAGATTAATCACAGGGTTGCTGTGGATTAATTTCGATTAATCACAATTAAATATTATTCATTTTTAATCTATATTAATCATTTCATTTCATTTTGCATGAGCAAACAGACTCAAGAAAGAAGGGAATATATATTCACTAAACGTGTTTGTCACAAGCTGAGCGACACGTTAGCCGAAGTGGTAGCAGAATCCTCGACTAACGTATGCTTTGCGTTAATGTGGTATTTGAAGCTGGAAGTGCTTCAGTGAAAAGAAAACTTCTTCCTGCAGAATGTGCATAATACTTTATGTTCCGTCTTAATTTTTTTTGTTCTCATATTTCCATCCAGAGGGCCAACGTGCTGTTTAGCATCTTCCATCTCTGTGGGTTGGTTCTGCTGCCTGTCAGTACTGGATCAACTGCCCATTTGTTCATGTATGATGTTAACTCTACTTGGACAAACTGATCCAAATGCGTTGGCAGAGATACTCAGAGTCATTCTGCCCTGCAAATGGGTTAACTGTGTTAACATTTTAAATCAGATTAATCATGATGATGGATTAATCTGCATTAATGTGTTAATTTTGACAGCCCTAGTTTTTAATCTTACGGTCCACTTAGGAGCCTACAAGTCACTGTAAAACAGGAACATTTTTAATTTTCAATCTACATTAACAATCTTAATGGACCAAAAAGAGACAAACGAGAAAACAAAGTGGCTAAGTTGGCAACACTGTATAACTCACAATGCACTTTTACAGCTAATCAAACAGGCACAAAATCATTTGGTGTCATTTAGAGGGAAAATGTGTGTGTTTAAGTGTTTGAGTCACTTTTTGAAAGTTTCCAAAAAAATTTAAAAATAGCTAAATTTGTTGCTAGCTGCTTTTTTGAAAAAAAAAAAAAAGTTGCTAGGGTAGTCTGAAAAGTTGCTAAACCTAGTAACAAAAATGCTAAGTCGGCATCAGTGAGACCACTTTGTTCTTGTTCTGTCTGGGGATGAGTCAATAATAGTTTGATTTTGTGATATAAAAAACATAAAAGTTCAATTTGGTAAAATCAAGCAGGGAATTTGGAGATTATAACCAACTGCAACACACCTCACCTCAGCCTCTCTTACAGTGGCCACAAAAAAACAAAAAAAAACAACAAAAAACAAAAAAAAGATAGATAGATAGATAGATAGATAGATAGATAGATAGATAGATAGATAGATAGATAGATAGATAGATAGATAGATAGATAGATAGAAAGAAAGAAAGAAAGAAGAAAGAAAAGAAAGGAAGGGAAAGAAAGAAAGAAAGAAAGGAAAGAAAGAAAGAAAGAAAGAAAGAAAGAAAGAAAGAAAGAAAGAAAGAAAGAAAAACTGTCATCATAGCCAGAGTTGGTTTTCTGCATTCTGAGCTCTTTAGTTAACTCCAGTCCAAACTCTGTGACAGTAACACTCTGAACACTAGATGCCATCTGCTATGAAACAGGGAAAAAAGGGAAGTTCATTCAGAGCCACTGACGAAGCAACACTTCACACTCTGGATAATGAAAACATAATCAGAAATTACATAAATTACATTCCACTTCTGCAAACTTACACAGTGGATGTTGGACTACAGTCTCAGACACAGACCAACAGATGATTAAAGTATATCTATATTTGTAAATCCCCAGTAATATAGTTAGAATGCTAAACATTTCAGTCTAGGTTGAATTGATTATATGTTGCTACAGGAAGTGCATTGTAACAACACAATTAACAGAAAAACCTTGACCTCTTTTTGGAAAGCAAAAATATCTAGTATCTGGTGCAGACAAAAAGAAACCAAGAACAGTTGCACTGAGGAACATGTCATTTCGTTCTTGATGTATTTATGGATGAGTTTCTACTGGATGATGTAGTCCACTCCTCTCTGTGTGGCTGTTTTCTGCTTCCTCATGAATCCTTCTAGTCAGTGTCTGTCCTCTTCAGACACACTCTCTTTCCACTGCTGTGGAAAAATTTTTGGACGATGGTACATCCATGGTGCCTCATGTCTGCAGCTCCATCCAGTAATATTTTGTTTAAGTGGGAAGGTTGGGGTGATATTCTTGCTGCATTGCTGCTTTCAAGAACATCCAATAAGTCACTCAGGTGCAGAGCTGCACTCATTCTCAGCCCCACGATAAGTCCGACGGTCATAACTGGACTGGATCTGCAGTTCTGGATTAGGCTGTCTAAGGTACTGTCGGCCTTTACCGTTTTCTTTACCGTATCATTCAGGTGAGTGAACATCACCCCCAGAGAGGTCAAAGTTGCAGGTTTTTCAGGTTTTACACAATGTCAAAGCACAAATTTCAAATGTTCAGGATGGTGTCTTGTAGCATCCTGAACTGCAGTCAAACCATCCACTTTTTTTCTACCAGTCATCAGAGCTGAGCAGTTTGAACATTTGGTCTGGGTTTTATTTCGGACCAGACAAAGGCTGCAGTTCCTTCTTCAGACTGTTTAACCTGGTGTGATGCAGAGTAACAGAATACATGCAGTAGTATTATGTATTTAAGTGATGAAGCTATTCCAAGTATAAGACACACAGACTCAGTTTCATTGGGAGTCATCTGGACCTTCTTAGATTTCCTCTTTAGCAGTCATCTCTGCCACATTCGTAATATGAGCCTGGATGCCCCTGTTTTCCATGACAGTCTCACTTGGATTTTGTTTATTGGCCACCTTGTAGACCTCCTCCCTCAAATGAGCTTCCATTTATTGATTGTCCATGACGGACCAGAAACTGGTCTCAACATTATTCAACATTTAATTCATTTAATTACAGTCACTAAATTCATTACATGTAGCAGCTTATCTCCCAATACCAGCACTACCTTAGCAGTCTCAATTAATTTAAAGATTGAGTTTTGATCAATTTGTTTACTTGCATTAGTAACTGACTAATGTATCATTAACCTAAAAAGGCCATATTCGTAGAGGTTCCCTACCAGGCTAATATTCTATATGTTAAAACATAAACTATGACATTGTAAGGGTATAATGTCTATTTCAGGGTCTACATACATAGAGTACATCAATCATATCATTATACTAGAGGTGCAGCTATTGATTATTTTTGTAATTGATCAATCTATCAATCATTTTGTTTGATTCGTTTTGATTAAACTATTATTTTGAATAGATGAAAATATAGTAAAAATGTGAAAAACACATGTCTGAAAATGACAAACAACTTCCAGAACCAGCTAAAACAACAACCACAAAAAGTATGAAAGTAAAAGAATACATAAAAATATGTACAATAACAACAGCATAAAAGTATATATGAAAATATCTATAGATATCAACAACAACAAACAAGTCAAATGACATCTACAAATAATATGTGTACTGCAGTCTTCAACACATTTGTATCCACCTCATTAATAACTTACTAACATACAATTTGTGTTGATTCGAGTGTCATGTGCATCACAATAAGCGTCCATGTGAAACACAACAGTGGATCCCATGTTTACTGCAGCGAAATTAGGGAAACAAAGCCTCGATTCAGTAATATTGTAACAGAATAATTTTGTGATCGATTCTCATCGATTAATCGATTAATCGTTTCAGCTCTATATTATACATGGATCAAATGTCTATATATTTGGTCATGGTTAATGAGGTTACTGTCTGCTCATAATATAATTAGATTTAGTGAAAGTGTTCAAAATTGCATAAAAACATAATTTAAAAATCACATTAATTCAGCCCAGTCTCAGTTTTTACAGTATATTTGGAGCCTTGTGGACTGGAAAACACCCGTTCATCTATCTGCTCCACAATATTAAACTCTTCATCTGTCACCCATTCACCCACTCATTTTTACTGTCCTTCTAGCTATAAATAGATTCTTTTAATAAGATAGTTTCATTCGATCTGAACCACATATGTGATGTCCTGTTTGAAGTATAACACATGAAACAATTATTTAACACACACACATTGAGCACACAGCAGCTGAGGCAGTGTACTTGGTTGTTAACCTGTGCTGTTTGGAACAGTGTGTGTGTGTGTGTGTGTGTGTGTGTGTGTGTGTGTGTGTGTGTGTGTGTGTGTGTGTGTGTGTGTGTGAGCAGAGTACTTTCCATGGTTTTGTTTTGCTTGTGAGTAATAACAGCCTCATTACGAAAAGCCAAAGGAAGTTCACTTCTGAATTCATAAAACCACTTCACTGCTCTCTGCACATGCTCAAGAAATGTCTGGAAGACTCAAAATGCAACTTAATAATCTTGACGAAATATGGCCTCACACGCATATACACTGACATGGGGGCATACTGCTGTATATACAAGCACCAAAAACACACATAAGGGCCTTGACAAACCGTATCCAATTAACACTTCGAAACAAATCGGAGTAGTTTGGTGGGCAAAACCAAAAAAGACAGTCGTTTACAGCATCCATGTTGTTTTAAGAGCTGCACGTCTTGGTGTGTATGTGTGTGTGGTAGTGTGTAAGTTGATGGGAGTCAGATAGAAAAGTCCTGGTGACTTGGGTTGTGCATCAAAGGGCTGCAGAGAAGCCGCACGGCATCTGGGAGCAATAATGCTGCCTCTAACCCTTCATTACCACAAAGACCGGGCCCTGGGTGGCAGCCAACGGCAATTTTCACAACCCTTCTCCTCACCTCCCTCCATTTTTCTTTTCCCTCCATTCTTTTCTTTTCTTTTGCCATTCCCCTATTGAGCTCTTAAAGAAAAAAATTAAACACAGAGGGAAAGTTGTACACGATGGGGAGGGTGACATAAAAAGGATGGGACTCGTGGAAAAGCTTCTGCAAAGTGTAACTGTGCATAAGTGCCTGTTGCTGCAGATGTATTCATTTTGGGTGCCAAGTCCATATTAAATGTAATATTGAAGCTAGTTAGGTAACTACACTAAAGCTTGGTTGTGCCACAAAGCTGTAGAGTTCATGCCAATACCTGATTCATACATGAGTCATTCATAAAGTCATTTGCAACAATAGACGGCTGGAGTCCTGATATTATTTTGGAAAACACTGAGCCCATTTACATGACCATAAAAATCTGATAACTGGGAGTAATCAGATAATTGTAATAATCCGATTTGATGCATTTACATGCTCTTCAGAAATGCGATAATCAAAAACCCCTGGTTTAGATGTTTGAGTCCATTATTGGATTTCTTTCAGAGTACAAACAAATGCAGTACTAGTAAACTCACACTTCCTATTATTGAGACCATTTACATGCACACCAATACTCTGATCATTATCTGATTTCTGGAGTTGTCAGATTACTCAAGTGATCATGTAAACAGTATAATCTGATATGCTTTGTCATTTATGTATGCATGTATGTAGGCTAATTTGATTTATTTAATTCTTTTTATCTATGCATGTGTAAACACAATTAAAATTGTAGAGAACAGAAATTATGTAGTCAAACTTGAGCAGAAGACAATGACAGGAAGTCTGAGTCTACCATCATTATGTATATACGTACTCCAAAATAAATCCGATAATGGACTGGACCAGCGTTTTTGATTATTGCATTTCTGAAGTGCATGTAAACGCGTCAGATCTAACTACTACAATTATCTGATTACTCTTAGTTATCAGATCTTCATGGTCATGTAAACAGGATCAGTCATGTTCGACAACATCACTTCTGTTTTCTACAATTTCTTTTTTCTTTTTTTTTTTTTTAACACATGCACAAACAAATCAGATAAACAGGTTTACATACATGAAGACAGTGGAGTATTGGAGAGAAATCTAGATGTGTTAATCCGATTTCTCATAATCTGATTACTGCTGTTATCTGATAAGGAATAAAATGTGATATTAACACATTGTGCTGTTTAAATGATCACTTGAATAATTTGATAAACCCAGAAATCAGATAATGATCAGAATTTTTGTGTGTGTGTGTGTGTGTGTGTGTGTGTGTGTGTGTGTGTGTGTGTGCATAAACCGGTTCATTCTTTTGCAGTCAATGGATAAGGCAAGGTAACCTTTTAATCTGGTTTAAATCATACCATCATTTACACATATGATGCTTGTCAATATAAAAGATAATTTTACAAGTAAAGAAAATCACAGCTTGTAGTAACTCTTAGACCGTGAAAACATGCCAATGGAAAGATTACACACCTGAAAGTGGCAGAGGTGATGACATTACAAATGTCTACTATCTGTCCAGAGTCATTGAAGGTGTCTGTGCAGCTTCAACATGACCAGACTGTAGTGATTTTCACCTCTTCTAATGCTTTTACACCTCACTCTCAAAGATTGAGGGAAAAGGTACCAAGGTAACAGCTGTGTTGGTGTTGGATATCGATGCAGTCCACTGAGGTGTTCAACACTAAACTAGATGTTTCTTTGCAGAATGCTGTGACTTTCTTGGCTTGTAAAATTATCACTGAAATTAACAAACATCATATGTGTAAATGGTGGCACAACTCAAACAGGATCAGAAAAATTACTTGTCTCTCTGTTGAAGGCTGATTGTATTTTTTCACAGTGGAAGAGGCAAAGTCAGCTCTTCATTTCTGAAATTTTGCTAAATCAACTAACATTTGCTAGTGAGTTAACTGCAGTCTGCCAGTTCAGACAGATGGAGGGAAAATTACAAAAATAAATTTGAATATTCTATTGCATCACTACTCATATGAAACACAATATTACATCAACATATTTTACTTCAAAATGTTCACACATACAGTACATTGAAAAAATCATATTTTCTTTTGAAAAATCTTCACTTTCAGTGGACGATCAGCTAAAGGTATTATTCTATAAGTCTATTAGTCAAGAAATTTAACATTACTTCATTACAAGTGCAATCAGTCTGATAGGCTACAGTGACAAGGCTAAAATTAAGATAAATTAAGATTAAGATAAGGAATGAACCTTTAAATGTAACTGTGAAGGCAAAATAACACCAAGTGATGAAACCATAAACTATGAATTATTGTGCATAGTTTAATGTAATGCTGTCTTCTCACATGGTCCAGATGAATACTTGGTTCTTGTTGGTCAACAACAACATTTAAAGACAACATTTTGATGATGCATTACTCAAAAGTGGTAGAATCATTTTGAAATAGTTGCTATTTAATGACTGATTGTCTCATAATGTAGCCATATAATGAGTGAACTAATATAGAGTGAACTGATCAATTTAGCAAAATAAACCCAGAAACAGGTGCATACGACCAATCACAAATTAAGAACGTTCTGTCTAATGTATGAAGCGCCATGACAAACATACATGTCAAGTGAAGTAATTTCTACAAAAACAAAAACAGCCAAATATAGTTGAGTCAACAAAACACATACCATGGGCTAAATCCATTCATGTTTGTCTCATGAGTAACACAGCTTTGAGAAACAGCAGAAGCAGCATCTGAAAGACCTTAATTTGACTTAATGCTATTTGACTTTACTCAAAATAAGACCACATGTTGCCAACATGTAAATGAAGAAACAGAAAACAATTTCAAACAATTACCATTAGAAACACTTAGATGAGAGCTATTCAGGGACTATGTGTAAAAACATCCAGCTGTTGATGACTCAGTGCAGCAGGTTGTCCAGTAATTCTCATAATAAAGGGCTGTGGGCTGTGTGCCAGTGTCCACGCTCTCTAATGCATCTTGTATCATACAACGTGCTACTTGAAAACAATGCAGATAACAAACGTTACCCAGACAGATAAAAAAAACCTCTCTAGAATTAAAAACTAATCTGATATGTCCAGTTTCACAGGGATAAAAATGCAAATTCTCACATTTTCTTGTTATGAAAACAGAGAAACTGTATTGTGTGTTTTGCTTGGCAAGTAGAACCTGCTTATCTTTTTTCGTTGTTTTTTTTCTAAGAGTCTTGTCATTTCTCCATAAAAAGTGATAGCCTTTGTGCTCTTCACTGCCTGTGGGAATGAGTACACACAAAAAAACAAACGTCTTCATGAAAAGGAAGCGTTGAGGACACTTAACAATGACACACTCAGTTGAATACAGACCTGGCAGCTCAGTGATACCTTCCTGTTTAACAGCTAATTGCTAAGCGGGTAATTAACTGGGTTTACTTCTTGCAGGAGGTCAGTGTAACAACCCCGGGGCGAGCCGGGACATGTGATCAATCACCGTTGACCACCAAAGAGTCAAAGCCTACTAACCACATAAACACATGTGAAAATCCCCACACATCTAATGACTTCTGTCTGAAAAAGGGCAAATGCTCAGTGTAACCCGTGTGTTTACTGTCTGTGGATTCGTGACTTAAAAAGAAATGGTGAGATGGAACAAGTGTAGACAAACTTAATATTTAAATACACATACTTCTCTCTGCATATACATTTGCATATATGTGCGCAGCTAGAAGTGCAGGTCACTAACATAGTCTTTGCCTGATTTTTGCTTTCATTGTTTTTCTCTCATTTCATCTTTCAAGTTTTGTCTCAGTTTGTCTTTTACAGTATTGTTATACATGTTTTTTTGTTTTGTTTTGTTTTTTTCATATTTTGTGCATTTTTGTCTGGTTTTGTTTGTTTGGGAAAATATGCACCGATGAATACACCAAGAGAAAAATGTTTCTGTGTGTTATTTTTCATCCACTTAAGCTGAAATCTCAGTATCAAGTATGAAGACTTAATATGAACAAGGCACACAACGATGTAAAATTGAAGGCCAGCCGGGGACTGCAAAATAATCTTAAACTATACTTAAACCTGAGCTACAAATGCTTTGGTCCAAAGTAATACAATGCACACTTCCCTCTGCAAATACACACTAAATAGACATATTTTTCATCATTTTCCCTGAAGTAATGACCCATGCTAAAAGTTTAAGGAGTGGAACATACAGACATGTGTTAAAATGTAGTTAGTCTAAGTAAAAAATTCTACTCCTGCCTAAAACCCACAGGGTATCATATCTTACTAGTATTCATGTGCAGTGTCTTTACTCTCTGTCAATCTGTTCTTCAAAAGAGGCTGTGAGTCTGCATAGACTCACAGACACATGACAAAATGACTAAACTACCACTCACACATAGTATATATCATGCCAAAAGACATCAAATGCACACCAGCATCTTGTGTCTGTTCCAGCCTAATGCTTTTGTTGAACCAATGCTATAATCTGAGCTCAGCAAAAAATATAATTAACATTGAGAAAAGCCTGCATCACTGATTCAACTCATTCATCAAGGTAGAACAAACTTTAAACCATCCACAAACCATCATGTGGATCCTCTCCTCACAAACCTGAAACACAAAACTCTGTCTTATTTTATTAAATAAATCTTTTCCTATTGTAGTCTCTCCAGTCTTTCTGCTTTTTATCAGTGTGTATAAGCTGTTACTTACATTAACTACAATACAAAGATGAAGAAGTCAGAGTCACAATCTATATTTTCCAATCTTATCACTGGTATCTGATAATACAGTTAAAGTAGCATCAACATCAACTCGTTTATCAACAGTACCTCTTGGAAATTAAGAGAACAAAGAGGCAAGCAGGATTAATGCAAATAGCAATCTTCACACACTTGTGTAGGAAGGAACAGGATCAAAGAAAAATTAACAATAAAAATCAGAGCAAAGTAGTGCATATGATGTTTAAAGCTAGAAGTAATAATTATAATAAAATCTATTCTTAATTTTCTCTATAAAATATAATGAACTAGTCTAATCTTGATGTTTGAGATGCTATAATCTGCTTGGAATACAAATATTATACAAGGGGAAAAAAATACTAAACTGCAACTGATGGTGATGTTTACTATAAGCAGTAATAGCGTGTGACTTGTACTTCTCAGATGAAATAGTGGGGATCACGTCTTGGGGCTGCCTTTATGGGGTTTGGTTAGCATGTCGCACACACACTCAAATAAATCTACGGTTTTTCACGAGCTTAGCTTCGCCACACTGGTGCAAACACGCCAAAGATACAGTTACACCCATATAAACTGACAGGAGACATTTAATGGAATATCAAAATACAAAGACAGGAAAAACAAAGTCAGAAACTTAAGGTTTTTTTTTTTATAATAACCAACAGTATTTCATTACAAAACAAAAAAAAAATAACCTGAGCTCACAGATTACAACTGGATATGTCTATGAGTGTGCATACTTTCTTAATATTTCTGGCTTTTCTGACTAAGAGTTTGAAAAGGAAGCTGCCTGCCTGGTCATCCAAACAGTGGAAACAATGTTGGTGCGACCGCAGTGCTCCCCCCACCCAGCCATTAAAATTCACTTCTTCCAGTTCCTAAACCCGAAACTTAACTGCAACAATAATTCGTTTGCAACAAAGTAAATGTCATTTTCTTATTTGGCTTGTTTCTCTGTTACATGCTTTTGATTTTTCTACTCTTTAACTTGTCTTTGTTTCTATTAAACATCATCTGTCCTCCCTTTTTTGCCACATACTTCTTCACCTCTTGCCTTCTATCTTTCATCTCCATTTTCTTCCCCCTCTCCTTCACCCTCACTTTCACTCCATCTCTACCACAGTACTGCTGACTCGTCTCTCCTGGGATTGTGCCTACTTTGATTCGGAGCTCAGGTCGGAGCTCAGAAACCAAAGCTAAAGCAAACACAGCAGCCACCTCGGCACACGGACACACACATACGCACTAACGTGCACACACACACACACACACACACACACACACACACACAGGCATATGCAGACACACACACCTGGAATCACTAGCATTGATTTGTCCAGTCCTGCCTTTCCAAAACTTTGAGTTCGGACTCAATGTCAAAGTGAAAGTACATACATAAGTCAGAATTATTGAAATAAAAGATTTAAACAACGTAAAAGACATAATGACAACCAAGACAAATATGACATATGAACACAAGCAGAACCTGAAAAAAAAACACATAAAAAATGCAACAAAACAAAAACTTTGTAATAAATGTAGTAAGAGAAAAGACGTAACACAAAAAATACAAAAACAATTTAAGGAGACTACAGCTGGAATGATTAATCAATGAACTGACTCAAATTGATTAAAAAAATTACAACCTTTCTGAATTGAAACTTTGTTTCCTTAATCTTGCTTCTGGTAAACATTGGTTCCACCGCTGTGTTTCACACAGACACTTATTGTGATGCACATGATCGATTATTTTGTAATCAATTAATTTATCGATTATTTTTCTTTGATTTGATTCCATTGAACGATTATTTGAATAGGTGAAAAAAAAAATGTGAAAAAGCCATACCTGAAAATGACAAATTGCCCTTTATTTCAGAACCAGCTGCAACAACAACCACAAAAACTATGTAAGTAAAAGGACATATAAAAATAGCTATATAGAAATAACAACAAACAAGTCCAATGACCTCTACAAACAATATATGCACTGCAGACTACAACACATTTGGGTCCAACTTACTAACTTACTAACAACTTGAGACGGAACTAACATACAACTGAAAACAATAAAGACAAATATTTCTAATGTTTCTGTTAAAGCTTAAAAGTTTAAAGGAGTAAGTGATGGTTCCAATGCAGAGAAGTGAACATAGAGATATTTTCTGCCTTTTTTTCCTTGTCTCTTTTGAACTATGCTCCATGTTGTTTGTGTTGATCCTGGCATCATGTGCATCACAATAAGCGTCCTTGTGAAACACAACAGTGGAACTAATGTTTAGCAGTAGTGAAATTAAGGAAATGAAGCTTCGATCTAGGAAGATTTTAATCAAATATATTTTTTAATTGATTCAAGTCAGTTAATCAATTAATCGTTTCAGCTCTAGTGTGACGCAAATAAACTACTATTACCAATGTTAGAAATGACTCATTCCAGAAACCATGTCTAACACAACATTGTTTGGATGTTGGAACAGTCTGTAAAAATGTAGACATTAGGGCTGTTTATGATGTATTTTTGTAAGTTTTGGGTCTTAAGTTGAAAAAGTTTACTTTACTTTACTTTATTGTATATTTGACAGGGACAATGTACAATCACACGACTGCACCAGAGTTAGCTAAGAGCTAATTTACATCTGCAGTCCCTGGGCAGATAAACAGACAACAGTAAATAAAGAATATAAAAACAGGACATTACATAAAACAGTTGACAAACAATTTAAAAATGAAATACAGATACAGATACGACAATGTAATAAAAAGCTAAAAATGCAATAATAACAATGCAATCTAAATAACAGGATAAAAATATATTCTGTACAAAGCATAAATATTGAATACAAATATCAACAGCAGTCTGGCCAAGTACCATTAAAAGGCCCCCATTTAGTTATAGCAGCATCTTTAAAGATCAAGCCCTGAGTGAGATTCAGTAGTGCAAATACTAAGTGGGCTTAGGCATTTAATTATGGTTACAGTTTTGTGTAGATTTTAGCCAAAGTTTAAGTTGTTCTTTTAAACAGTGCAAAGCTACCAGACTGTCTGATGTCGGTGGGAAGGGAATTTCATTTCCCCACCACTTTACAGAAAATGCTGATTTTCCAAGATTTGTTCTCTTAAACTTTGGTACCCATTCTCCCCTAGAGGATGTTCTGGTTCTCATCCGCACAGTTCTTCCACTGTCAGGTGAGTTCAGGCACACCCTAGGGGGAGGGGATGCAAGCCCATGAATAATCTTGAACATCAGCATATGTCTGAGTAGAAAAGGTAGCTTTCAAAATTAAGAAGGTTATGTTTTTTTTGTTCTTTTTTTTTTTTTTTTTAAAGAATATTCCAGTGGTGATACTCCCTTGGTTTTTAATCTAATGTTTTTAAGATCTGTTTGTAGAGGGAATATACTGGTGTGAGGGTGGTCACCCCAGCTTGGGACCAAGTTGTTATGCAAAATGATAAATGAGGAAGTATCATGGAATGTAGAAAAAGTTTTACGGCAGACGTGGACATTTGATGCCTGATGCTCTTAAAATTATTCAAATTGAGCTTTACTTTTGTTGTTTGTATTTAAATTGCTTTACAGCTTTTATAATGCCCCCAACAAACAAACTGTCTTGATCATCCGTTTTAGTGGTTTTTGAGGTAAAATATAAGCAAACTCTTTTACTTACATTGAGAGTTAAGCATGATTTTGTAAGCCAAAGGTGAACCCCTGGTTTGAGAACCAGTGTTCCAACCTAATGACAAAAGTTTGATATAAGTATGTTTGTGTATGTGTGTGTGTGTGTGTGTGTGTGTGTGTGTGTGTGTGTGTGTATGTGTCTGCGTGTATGTGTGTGAAATGAAGAAGGTGAAAGAGGCAAACTGACTTGCCTGGTTTTCCTCCTGTACACACATATCCAAATTCCCTTTTTCGCTCTGTTTCTGATTTACCAGTAGTGTGTCACTCTTCCAACCAGTAACACCAACACCCCCCCTTGCCCCCTCTGTGTGTGTGTGTGTGTGTGTTGGGAAGTGTGTAGAGCTGCATAAAGGGTTCTTTATTCAAGTCGGACAGGGAGAGGAAATCAGCTTTAGAAGTAAAAACAGAGGGAGCAAGAGAGAGAGATGGAGACCACAGGGCTGCACATCTGGAGTTATTACAAGGCTTCCTCTTGCTTGCCAAGAAAACGCCGACATTCCTGCCCTCGCTACAAAGACCATGGAGCCTCTGCTCTCGTCCAATCCCCACTCCTACACATGCACATCCATCACTCAAAAAAACCACACATATACGCTTGAATGTGCCATGAGCAGAGGTGATCACATAACCCACAGACGCTTTCGCAAAACACATTTCTGCCTCCAACGTGAGAGTGCAAAATGCAGACATCCTCCCATCTTCCCACATACGCTTCCACTAAAAAACCTCCCCTCCCTCTGCGGCTGCTTTACTCCCCTTCCTAACTTTACAACACTGAATGAATGCATCTCACTTCCTGTTCACCTTTGACCTTCCACTTTCTTCCACCAAAAGCCAGAGCAGAAAGACAGACTGAGAGAAACAAGGGGGGGAGAAAAAAAGGAGTAAAAAAAAAAGAAAGAAAAAGCCAGACAGTGGGAGGAGAGAGAGGAAGAAGTGAGGAGAGGAAAAATGGGGGGCCGCCGAGCTCCTCCTCCTCCTCCTTCCCTCTCCCTATCTCCTCTCTCTCTCTCTTGTTCCTTTTTCTTCTTCTGTCTCTCAGAGGGGAAACTTGGTGGCCAGTCTTTTGCCACGTCAAGCCTTCTAACCGGTCCTCCTTGAGCGCTACCTTCGCCGGCGGAGACCTCGGTCATCAAATCCAAATGTCAGCGAAGCGGCTTTTACAATCAACCCGACCTGTTCTTCAGCACAGAATAAAAGACAGGATGAGGAGAATCAGTGATGGTTGAGAAAGAGCCTGGGTGGAATGGACAGCAAGATGAAGAGGAGAAGGAAAAGGAGGACAAGAAATCAGGTATTCCGCCTTGAGAGGTCTTCATTTGCCATGTTTGGGGAAGCAGAAAGGTCAGACTGTGGTGTTTTAGTGGGAGGTGTTGGCTGACTGAGATTTAGTGTGATCTCCAGAACTACTCACTGATAAGTTCTCACACAGGAACCTAGAAAGAGCAAGAGGAGAGTCCTTTATAACCTGTAATGACAAGATTATCAGTGTTTCAAAATGTCTTGTGAAAATATCCCGTGTTTGTTTTTTCATGGTGTGGGGTCAGTGAGGGCAAACTGAGTTTACGTTCCACTAATCTGAGCTAAATGGACTCATGTATACATCTGTCCTCGTCTTCATGTGTCTTTACATCTGTGTCTAATCTATTTCTAATCTCAGCAGATGTCCAAAGGGCTCTGGGACAATTTTTAATTTCTTAGTTTTAGAAAGAAATGAATGTTTTCACAGAAACTATCGGCGTGATTTACTGCTCTATGGGGAAAAGTCTTTGTGTTATGGAATATTCGACATCCAGCTTGTCTGCGTCTTCCTCTCTAGAGTTTGGTCTGGAATGCTGCTTCTCACAGTGGGAAACATTAGGAAACATCTTTGAATCTGCCAATCAGTGGCTATCACCTCTGTCTAACCTTTCCTCTTCCTCCTCCTCCTCCTCCTCCTCTCTGCCGGCCCCCCTCATCCATCCCTCATCCATCCCTCACACACTGCTTCTCCTCCAGTGGCTCCATCAGCCTCATCAGTGCTTCAGTCCAGACCCAAGATTGATTCAGCAAGTGGATGCTTTTGGGGGATCGCAGTGAGTACAACTTGGTGTGTACAGATGTTCTTTAAAGGTAAAAGTGAATGAACGTGGCATCATCACTGCATGAGAACCAAAAAACCAAAAAAAAAAAACACTTCTCTGCAGCATCCATCAGCCCAGCCCGCCTGCCCAGTGTTCAGACTACCTGTTCAGGAAGTAGTGGTTGTACAGTAGTCTGCACATTGGTTAGGCTGGCCAGGGAAGCACATATCAACCCAAAAACACAAACCATATCAGACAAGAAGGAGAAGAAGATGAAGAAGAAGAAGAGAGAAGGCACGCACCAGGCTGTGGGAACACCCAAACCAGCACCACCCCTCGTCCAGCTGGGCAACAAACCTAAATAAAGTACCCAAAGGCTCCACCACAGAGGCCTGTCCTGGATTTATGAGTGACATATATGAAGAAACAGAAGTAGAAGGTTGTTTGACAAGCAATGTAAAGCTTTTTGTAATGTTTGGCATTAAAATAGAAGCACAGTCAAGAAAATTTGACCTTTTGATTTTGTCAAAACTATGAAAAAGTTTCAATAAAGGCACTTGTATTTCTATTTGACACTGTCTCTTCTTTGTTTCTACAACAACATACACAGAAATCCTTTAACCGGATTCACCTAAAGCATCGGCGTCATATAAATGTGAATGATTGGCTGCATAAACTTCATCAACGTGATGTTTATTTTTTTTCTGAACCAAAACTTCAGACTAAGCAAAACCGACAAAGTTCAACCACACAGAAAAATGAACACTCATACGAGATAACTAAAACACACAGTAAACCCCCAGCATTGCAGCTGCCCTGCACTTTTAACCAAAATGTACAATTACGTCTCCGCCTCCCCTGCATCAGTTTGTGGCCGTTTTACCTCAAATAACCATGTAATGTGCAGTGGAGCAGGAAGCACCCATACAAAAATGTTGAAAGAGCAGCCACTCTGTCATTGTCTATACACCATTTTTATGAGTCTTTGTATAGCTCTGCCCAAAAAAAGGAACCAAAATTGTTTTTTGCGGCTTTAGTGTTTGTAGGTGACGTCATGTGAAACGTACAAGTTTAGTTAGTTAGTGAGTTAGACCCCCTGCTTGGTTTTCCGTCATGTTTTCTTTTCAACCTCCACAGTTTGTCTTTTAGCAGGCCTGTCTTTGATAAAGCAGAACCCGCAGTGTGCCAATTCTGAACTCCCCGAATACATAAAAGCACAGTATAAGGGCCGAAACGTTCACACGGTGTCCCATCTCAGAGGATCGTCTGCAAGAATGAAAGCCGCAAACCAACCTGTTTCCATTTAGAGCCCTGCCACCATGCGCACACAAGTTTTATTTTATACTTAAGTCAAAGCCCAAGGAACAGACATACAAGAGTACACCCACATATAAGCACACACACATATGCAGCAAAAGAAAAAAAAGAGAAGAAACACACACACACACACACACACACACGCCGTATTTCAGGCATGTTTCTGGTGAGTGTGTTGAAAGCAGCAGTCTGCTGTTTCCCCCCAGGATGTTTACAGCTGGGATCACCAGGCAAGTCTGGTTTTCTGGCAGCTTTACAGCATGAGCAGGGAAACCCAGGCACACACACATACACACACATAGGTGTAGATCTGGGAGGGGATGCAGGGGATATGACTCCCTTGATACTTAGAACATGTGCCTTAGTACCCCTGATAAAATGTAAAATATGCAGTAGAGTTTCATTTTAATTCACAATCTTGCTTTACGGTTATGAAGTGATTACCTATTACACCTAGTGCCTACAGTACAAGCCTATGGGGGCAGTGTTACGATCTGGGGTTAGTTCAGCTGGTTAGGTCTAGGTTCAGGAACATTATGTGGCCTAAAAATAATGGAAATAAATGTTGTGATACTGCATATGTTTACCTAAATAATGTTACAATGGGTACATGCCATAAGCTAAAAGCGAAATAATGCAAAGGTTAAATATTAGTGTATGGGACTTTTTTTGGCTAGGCTGTGTATTTGATGATACAGAATGCCTCAAAAGCTGAGGACAGAAAGATAGGCCCAAAATTCCTGCATAAAATTCACCACAACGCAGGTGCGTTTGTTGCTCAAATTTTCATTGGGAGGATCCTTAGAACCCGACTTACTGTGTCAAATCAAAACCTCTTTCTATCCAGACACAAAAGGCTTCAATGAAAACCAAAAATACTCACAAAGAAGAACTGCAGAGGACTTATCTAAGCAACATTATTTATATACCTATGAATTTCATTAAGATAACACGTGAAAACCACTTTGCCAGGAGTCTATAAAATTACAGTCATGTTGGCCTTTTTATGCATGTTTTTGTTTTCTTTTCAACCACTTTTTCTCCATTCACATCTCCCTCCCTCTTGCCTTCTCAGTCTCTCTCTGCTTTGGGAGGCTTTAAGCTACAGAGCAGCCTGATTCAAAGAGTTGGCATGTCCTGTGGTAATACAGACCAGAAAACCAGAAGGTTTCTGCACTCACACACATACATTTACAGACTCACATGCACACTAACCAAAACATCCTGGCACCACTAACTGGGCTGAAAGTTATTATTAGTGTCTGGGGGTGGTGTGTGTGTTCATGTGTGTGCAAGTGTGTGTGTGGATGTTTGCCAGAATACGCCAAGGGTTTTCCCCATGACGAGAGGCAGCCAATAAAACGGCGCTGCGCTGTTTTGTGAGTTTATGTAAAGAAATGTATTAACAAGTCTGTATGTAAATGCAGAGGCAGCACAAAACGTGCAAAAAGTGTCTCCACGGGCAGTGACATATTTTCTAACCAGTGTAAATCTAAACATTTCACTGTTTCCAACTTTTGATCAGCGGTGTGTATACTGGCAAATGTCCACCCAGGTGCACATTTAAGTATGCACCCCCGAGTGCTTGAACCCTCTGTGTGTGGGGGCTACATAAAAATGTTCAGCTTGGAAAGAAAACCTAATGGAATTTTTTTTTTCTTGTGGTCTCTTTTTTATTCATTTGTTTCTCTCTCTGCTATATTTTTGCTGTAATATGCCTCAGCCTCAGCAATGTGCCTCAGTACCGGCACTGGTGTTGGTTTTGGGAAGAAGTGGTAAAGGTCAACACATTCTTTACTCCACTAGAAGTACAGATACTATGAAGACTGGTGGTAGAAGTGGAAGTACTGATTCAACATCCTTGGTGTTCTTAAAGTCTAAAAGGACATTTCTTGCAGCTATGTGCATATTAATAAAGACTATTAAACCACTCTAACATCAAGCCCAAAACAAAAAAAACAAAAAAAAACAATATACAGCAAATAATGAACATTAACTTTATTACAATGTGGAAATCAATTTTCAATGTTTCGATGCAAAATTCCAATCATTATAACACATTTTCACATCATGTCTGTTTTACCTTTACATTTTGTTTTTTGTCATGTGTCATTTGCACCGATGGACACACTTTTCTATGTGTTGTTGTCCTATTCATTTAGTGGACTTTTTAACTTTGTCTTGTTTGGTCCAGACATTCTGACCTCTCAGTTTGATCCATGCAAACTTTCCCAAACCCAATCTAAATGATGGCTTGGTTTGTTTACAGTATGAAAAACCATTTTATGATGAGCTGGACTTTTGGACCATTTACAGGAAGTTACGTTGGGCAACTGTTACCAATAATCAAAAGAATAAGAAAACAAAAAAGAAGACAGAAGAGGTTAAAATTAAATATTATCTTGAGAAATATGTACTATATTTCTGTACACTGCAAAATGGTTTAAAACAGTTTACTTTCTGTATCTTAAATGAGTGTGATGAGAGGGGTTGAGAACATCACATGGATCTTTGAAAATAGATTAACTGGGCCTCACAGCAAGAAGGTTCTGGGTTTCTCTCTGCCTTTCTGTGTGGAGTTGGCTTGTTTCCGCACCGCACCGGTTTCCTCCGGTTTATACCACCATTAAAAACAGGTACATATAGGTCCAGTCTCCTGTCAATGCAAAATGCTGCTCCTGTGTGCTATGTGCTAACACTAAAGCTAATGCTACGAATAAAATGTGGACTTTCCCTTTGGGGATAATACAGTCAGTTAACCTCAACCTTTTAACCTTAATGCCAGAGATGGGAGTAACTTACACATGTACCAACAATGATCAAGTCTCGAGTCTTAATCTTTAAGTCTCAAGCAAGTTTTAAGTTTTTGTGGTAAAAAGTGCAAGTCAAGTCCCTCCAAAAAGCTAAGCATGACAAGTTAAGTCATTGGCCAGGATAAAACAACTGATGAATCAAATCATATGAACTTTTGATGATTTATCTACAGGAAATGTTGAACCATCAGTTAGAAGCTTCATCAATAAACAGTAACGGTGATTGTCTTTCTATTAGACTATTTTTCATTCCCTCTCTTACTTATTTCATTTGGAGGCTGACAGTCACTGCGTTAAAAATCACCCAATTACATTTCAAAACTTGAACGTTATGTCAGTATCTCTATGAGTCAGTAGATTATCATGTCAGGTCATTTCCCACAAGTCAAAGTCAAGTTTTGTCTTTCATCAGTCACCCCATATCTGATCAATACAGTCTAAATACAAAAAACAATACACAATATCATGTTTTTTTAATCATTTAATGTTATTCCTGCTTGATCTAATCTTGTATAGATGAGATTTAAAATAAATAAGCCAATAAAATCATAAAAAACATTAAATGTTCAGGGAGACACAGCATGATGATGACAAGACATAGGCTAGATAAGATAGAACTTATTCAGTTCATGTTCAAAGTTGCAATAAGAAACAAAGACTAACCAGATCAAACGTAATAAAAATACTAACCTTGATTCAATTTTATTTTATTTTTTTTTTGGTTGATACAAATAATGATGCAAAATAAAAACAATTCCTTCAAATGTGTTAAAACTAAAGAAATGAGCCTGTTGTAAGGATATTTGGAGTCAGAGTAAAAGTCCAGATACTTGAAAACTCTACTTAGAAATGATGTACTTCCCTCGGGTCTCCTGACAGTTCCTTACACAAAGCAGAGAAGACGGAGATTGAACGACAGATGGAGATTGAAAAAGACTGAGGGATGATGGGAAGGAAGATAGGAAGTAACAACAGGGATGAACTTTGAGGGTGAGAAAGCAAAGGGAAATGTGGGGAGGGAAATATGTAGAAAGGGACGGCATAAAACCAATAACTCCACAACCCCCCCCACCACCACCACCTCTCCTCCCCACTTTCTCTCACTTCACATGTTCCTTGTTACTCCTGCTGCTAACCAGCTAACGAGAGACACTCGTACCTCCTCCCCTACAACTCCGTCCCTCTTTGCTCTGTGCCCCGTCTTTGAAATGAACTACGTTTATTAGAAGCAGCTTTAGCATGAGTGTGTGTCTATGTGTGTGTAATTGGTTACAGGGCAGGGCAGGGGGCTCTGGTATGCACATGTGTGTGCCAGCTTTGGTGTCTGACATACTGGGGGGTCTTGACTCTTTGGAAAGGCATTCTCACTGCTACACACAAACATACACACACATACGGCCTGATGTCAGTGAGCAGAGAGCTGTGGCTAAAGCCTGGAGACAGTAAGACTGTGGCTAACTCCTAATAGTTCTGCAAAGCATCATGGAACACCACTTTGACCAGTCAAGCCAGTAACAAAACTATATCAGATCAAATCCTCTCAAACACCAAACTGGACCAACAATCATATTTGCCAGAGTTGGATCAACTTTAGGATCATAATGTGAGAATCACAGACAGTCTGCTGGAAGATTGTGGTATACAAATGAAATATTTCTCCTGGTATTGCTGTTTAGTGGAAAATATAATACGAGAGATGAAATTGCTGTTGGTTATATGAGATACATATTTTTGAAGTGATGCAGATGCTGGATGCAGAAAGCTATAACAATGAAATGTATTGTAATTTGCCACACAATACTGCACACACTAATGACAAATTACATCATTACATGGTTTACTGGCAGGTCAGTGTGACAATTGAGCTAATGGAAAACATTGGGTGGAAGGCCTGAATGAAAAACCACCTTGTTTTTTCCCTCCAGAATATGTCCTTGGATTGTATGTGAACATGTTTTTTCCTACTTTCCAAAAGACCACAAATGCATTAACATCTTTTCGGTTAGCTCTCAATTCAGTCAATGGTCCTGTTCAGTTCTAGTGCTTACATGCGGTTTTCATGATCTGATCCCATGTGAGTGGATTGTTCACGCCTGAATATTTCTACATGTGTCTCAGGTGATCACCTTGATAAGATCTCATTTCCCTCTTTTAAAAGCAAATAAACAGGCTCATCTATGACTCCTTTGTAAAATCATTTCCCAAATGTAATTCCATGTGCTGACTACACATCGGCTGCTTTTAAGGTGGATATTTTTCTGATATGACAACCCTGTCTATTCCATTTGTTTTATTAGCTCTCTCAGACAAAATTAACTTCAATAAAATACTTACTTACTTACTTAACATATGTTTATGAATTTTTACTGTGAATATCGTATTCCTCATGGAGGGGATAAAAAAACAAGTTGCTGTTCACATATGAAGCCCTTGTAATATGCCATAATTTTGTCAAAACACTTAAAAAGTTAAATATCAGGTAAGTATTCAGTCCTTCAATCCATCACAGGATACATTCCGGTTTAGAATGATGAGAAAATGTGGACATGTGCTTTCCAGATCACCTCTGAATGTGTCCTGAATGACTAGATACCAGTGATTCCTGAGTGTGTTCACACCTTTGAATGAATGAATGAATGAATGAATGTTTATTTCAGTTAAATACAAAATACAAAACATATACATATTTTTTTAAAAAAACAACGAAACAAAACACATACATATTAAAAAACAAACAAACATAAAATTAACACATTTTGTAACTGAAAAAGGAAGAAGCTGATGCCGGACGCTTATTTCTGCTTCTCCTATTCACATCCTTAATTCAAGTCCACATCCGTAGTTGCAGCAGGTAAATACTTAAACACAAATTATACCACATTTAGTGTTATAAATCATTTTGTAATCATATTACTTTCATAGCCCTTCAGAATTTGACCTTTCATGAGAGCATGTTAATATCACATCTGACCAAGGCCTAAATCTAGTGGGGGTTTTTTAATACCGCTTTGTTGTATTTTTCCCATCTGCCATAGTAAGAGCAAGAGGGGATGACGTGTTCCAATGGTGCAGCAGAAATCAGATCATGGCCCTTGCAATTGTATGTATAATACATATGATATTTAGTGATGGATAGAAGTGAAATTGCAGATTACAACCAAATGAATATCCCCAACCTTCCCAGTGGTCAAGGTCTTTTTAGTCAAGAGTATATTATACATTGGGTTGCGTCTTTCAAAGGTGCAAAATAGCATGTCTGCATCCAATTAGTACGTTTGGCACAATGCATATGTAATATGGGGCATTTACACATAATTGACCATGTGCTGGGAGGAGAAATTGTAAATATATTAATTTAGCACACACAAAGTGATTTATCAAACCCAAAATCAATTTTGCTCATAGAAACTGTGTCTATTTTTAACACATCTCAAAAGGAGGTGCAAACGGTTTGTATGCATAACTGCACACACGGCTGCGGTTAGGAGACATCGAAATGATGAAACAAGATGCACAGAATGCATGTTTCACCCTTGTGTGAACATTATTGGAATGATGGAAGAAAAAATAATTGAGACATATGCCCCCCCCCCCCACACACACACACACACACACACACACCACACACACACACATTTACTTTACGGGACTCTTTTCCACTCCTGATGATTGTGATTAAAAATACGCACCGATATTAGGATACAGTGTGACAAAATTATGTGCACCTGACAGTCATTCAATCCAACTACCTAGCCCCCCCCACCACCACCACCGCTTTTAAAATGAAAAATGAGTGAATGAATGAGTCATGCAACACCTTCTATGACAAAACTCCTCCAACATTACATTTCCGTGCCTCTAGATCACTCAGTGCAATGTTACCATTAGTGCTGGTGTGTCCCAGAGCAGTTTAGCGCACGCAAAATTCTTATTTAAATAGGGCAGTCTGCAAGACTTTGCACCTGTTGACATTTGCGCAAGCAATCTTAGTAAATCACCCACAAACCGCGGGTCAACCCCACACTCAAAATTCTAGATTGCAGATGCAAATTAGTACACGCAAATTGGGATCTTAGTAGATCCGGCCCTGTGTGTCTAAATGTGCTTTGCTTTGTCTCTCAGACAGAACTGGACCACATTAAGAGTACTGCAATAAGTGACAACAGTGGAGCAGGGCCTACAAACAGCCTAGGGAATGCACAAATAGTAAATACAGTGAAAGAAAGAGGGGAATGACCTGTTACTATGCCATGGTACAGCAGGAATCAAATCACAGATCAGTAATTATGTGTTACTTTTCAGTTTGGCTGCACTCAACTACACTGAACCAAGATGCTTGTGAATATGCTTTATGCTGAATATGAATTAGTATTTAGTGTTAATAATTAAGCTGATGATAGATAAGAATAAATGTTTGTACAGAAATTATAATGAATTGAAGTCATTTAATTATAACCATTACATAAGTAATTGTCCAGAAAGTATTGAAGTTTATTTGCATCCATACATAGCTTAACCATAATAAAGTTCTAAAAAGATCATGGCCATTAAATATTTATTTAGTGACTTTTTTCCACGTTTTTGCTATTCAAATTTTCAATTTGTGCTTAGTTTCATATGTGTGGTATAACACAAAATCCTCAAATGTAAAAATGAGTCTTAATAATAATAATAATAATAATAAAAGTTGGCTGCCATTACTTTATCTAAAACCACCAGCTTGTTTATGTCCTTTCACATCATTGGAGAAAAAAAGTCACTGGCTGACAAGAGCAAAGAATCTTTGACTTGTCTGACAGCTCTGTGGCAGACTGTGGACATTAAGCCTACAGCTAAGATAGTCCAAAGAACAGAATATTCAGTAGACAAATCAAAACAAAAGCTAACCCTTCTTCGGTATATGTGTGAGTGTCTCACCTCATCATCCTTGTACCAGGACAGAGACTCAGCAGTGAGGACAAACCAGTATTCTTTGGCTCCTCCTTTCATGATGCCAATGTTGTTGATGGTCAGCCAGCCCTTCCTGATCACCTGCGAGACAGACAGACACAAAGAATAAAAAAGGAATTAAAATAAACAGAACACAGTGAGAAATCCTTCCCCCTCCTCACTTTCCCCAAGACACAGTTCACATAACTTTTACAAATTTGACATCACATCTGTCAGCCTGTGAGGGTAACACATACTCAGCTACTCTAACATATATGCAGTTAAAGGAGAAGGTGCTGCTTCTAGTGGAGAATAGAAGCAACTGCCACAAACACCAGTGGGGTGACGGTCACCTACATGACTAAAACACATTCATTTGTCGTCATTTCTCTCCACCATACAGAAAACCATAAACACAGACAGGTATGTTGTGTGCATGTTATTTACCTTGAACCGATCGTTAACTCCTCTCTCTGGCTGAATGAGAATGTGAAGAGAACATTACAAAGCTACGCCAACAAAGGCCAAGTATTAATGAAGGCCAAATACACAAGGCTGGCGAATACCAGCAAATGATACAGTAGCTGACTGTTTGGGTGGCAGCAGAAGGGACAGCAGGCAGGAATGGGTGGGTGGAAAAATTAAGGGGGCTACAACCAAGATGGCCCATGTCAAACCAGTCTGGGTCCATGCAGTGAAATGCAGGAGCCTGACAGTTTAATACTGTATGTACTAAAAGAGGTGTTGGAGCCCTGACCCTGTTTTTAGCCTAACTTGTCTATATATTATGAAAATCATTCATCCTTGTACTAAAAGATAGTTAATGGGTAATAAGACCTTTATAAGATACTTATTAGTACCACATATCTGTGTAAACTGCCTCATCTCAGACAGAACTGCAGTAAGTAAAAAGAGTAGAATGAATAAATCAGAATGTCATTTTGTTTTTATATTGCTCTGCCTGTGCAAACTGCGCAATGCTGTTATTTGCTGAAGGTACAAACTTACCACCTAAAAGTCCCAGAAACATCCCATACACATCAAAACAAGAGGAAAATAGAAAATACAGGGAGAGGGCAGGGTCTCTGTAGGTAAATAAAGCCCAGACTGAATGGGGATCAGATGTGATGACTGAGAAGGATTCTACATAAGTAGATAGAGTCTACATTTGTATTATTTTTAGGAAAATGTGACATATTTTGTATTTTACAAAGCATTGTTATTGTTTCTGTTATTAATTGTTTCATTAACTTGCAGTTAATGGAAAATTATGTATACAGAAATATTAATAAAGTGGCAAAAAAGCTCATCAAAAAAGATAAATCATTATCACTGATAATAACAACAATAAAAACTAAATAAAAATATGTTTGCGATGTTAATACAAAAAGACAAAACTTAATAAGAAATATTGAAATAAATATATCCAAAAATAATGTCAGTCTTAGAGCGCATTCAGAATATCAGGCAAGCCCCTACATACAGAAAGGAAATGTCACAAAATGGAGGAAAACATGAGTTACATTACGAATGTTCTGGCAATCCAGTGGGTAGAAGAAAGTTTGGTGAATGAGGTTGTGTGTCACCATCATTTTGAACCCACCAGTTGTGAATAAAAAGCTATGCTTTTTGCATCACTTTTGTTGAGTTCACAGACTCAATAAAACATAGAGTCTGTGAAAGAGTCATGAGGGTTCAGTATTAAGTTCAGGAAAGTGTTCAGTAACTGTTACAAAAAACAGAAGCTACAGGGTTTTAATGGGCTAGGTACATCCATTTCTAAACAGGAAATGAAGATAACCACTGTGTTTATGGTATGACCCTCACCTTTGATCCCAGACTGGGTGGTTGTTATGACAACTGACTATATAGCTAACTACAGGGGTGACATATGTCTGTCTGTTCTTTGGTTGCAAGAGGGAGAAACAAAGGAAGACAGACAGAAGCCATCTAATGGTGTGTAAATCAAAGTATGTGACTGTAATAATGCTGACTGCGGGGGTAAATAAGGCTACATAATTTCATGAAAAAGTATATTGTGCACAATACTGTGATTGCGATTTGAGCCTTCTTGCTTTTTTGTCACAATGCACAGATTTGGCACTTTTTTCAACTTACATATAAAAAATGGTGTGATTTTCATTTTGCAGGTTTACACAGTATCTTATGATGATCTGTTGTCTGATGGTGATCCAAATTATCACCAGACAACAGCTCACCAGGAATCCTTCTCTATCCAGACCTTTGTAGGATTTTCAATTCAGTAATTGCACAGGCTGATACTGTGATTATGATTGCAGTTGTCCACTAGATTTTCTACAGCCTGATAACACAGGCAGGCGGTAGATGCAGAAGTATTGGGGTCTCTCATGCCCCTTGTAATTCTTTCAAGAGGATTTTCCCTTGAGAAGCTATAATGCTATCAAGCACTGCCACTTTCAGCGCTCCATTGAAAGGTTTATGTTGTATATAGTGTTACTGTAATATTTATCCATCACAAGATGGGGAAATATGATCTTTTCTAGGTTATTATGTTTGCTTTGGTTCAGTACAGTAGGATAAAATATTCAAAACATTTACTTTGTTTATGGTATGAATATGAATGAAACATATGATCATTTTTATTTTCAATCTGTTTATTTTATCAATGAATCATTTAATTGTTTAGTATATAAAAGGTCGAAAATGTTCGATAAGAGTTTCCCTAAGCCCAAGCTTGTTGTTGTTGATCCTCTTGTTTGGTCCACAACCCAAAGAGCTTGATTTTGCTACTATAGAGGAGTGAAGTAACCAGAAAATATTTATATTCAAGAAGCAGAGAATTTAGACATTATTTTTCTCACATTGAGTTTAAAAAAAAAGAAAAAAGATTATTGATTTTCAAAATAGCAGTCGATTTATTGAATAGTGGATGAGAACTGATCATACCCACATTTCTAACAGAAAGTAAAATGGCTGTCATAAGGTGTTTTCATGGTGGCCCATTTTCTGACAATGTTCCTCAAACTATTCCAAGTTTGACGCTTTGAAAAAGGTGAATATATAAATTGGACACACACCAGCTGTATTAACCCATAAAGACACGGTGCTATTTTGTGGCAGTTACCAAATGTATTTTTTATTCTATTTAACCTTTCTTAAGTGATTTAGTGACCATTTATTATAATACTACTATCCTCTGTATTTTACATTTTTCAGTGTGAATCATGTATTTTCCTATATTTAATTCACTGATGTTCATGAAAACTCAGAGTAAATTCAAAGGTTATTATATCAAAACAGAGAAAAATGAAGAAAACATGACTTTTTCAGCAAAGATATCAATAACTGAATGTAAAACAAGTGTCTCCATCCACTGTTATTTATCAAACTCTGTGGGTTTTACTGATGAATCAATGTTGTAGAAGATAACGGTATTTCCACGTTCACAGTGGAGCCTCTGAACGTCCAAATGGGTCATATCTGATGACCGTGAAAAGATGACAAACTGTATTTTACCTCAATTATTTACATGTGTTGATATAATTAGTGGATCAACAGTTAATAAACATTTTACATCAGTAGATGCTTTTGGGTGCCAGTGGCTGTTTAGGTCTTTAAGGGTTAAAACACCCTGTGATTTCTGTCTTTCTCTCAACCTTCCACTGTCTCTTAAATTCAGAAACATGAGTGGTTTTTCCTTTATCTAACTCATGCTATTGCTGGGGGAGCTTTACCATCACTGCCAAAGAAAACAGGCCTCAACTGAGCATCTCTCCACTGTCCACAAGACTGGAACACGTCTGTAACTTTGTACATTACATAACAGTCTGTCTAGATTTATCTTCTTTTATGTCTTTCCTGGACTGAATGATGTTGAACTACAATATTTTACAATATTTTAATTTTACAGAATATTTTTGATGCAGTAGTTTGTGTGGATGTAGGTCTATGGGGAAAACACAACTGAAAAAAGAGAAAAGGGATAAAGCCAAGACTCAGAGAGAGCCCCCCCCACCACAGCCACCTGCCCATGTACACTAGTAGTTAGTAAAAAGCTCATTTCACACATTCACACCCTAAAACACACTATCATTAAGCCAGCACGTGTAAATGTCAGACAAATTTTAACACATATGTACACATTGTGCATTTTGCAGAGTGTTAAAAAATGATAAGCACACACGCATTACAGCCTACCTGCAGCCGTGCACAGACACACACAGACGCGCACGCACACACACACACACGCACACACACACACACATACTACTCACCATGATCTCATCCTGAAGCAGAATGAACCCCAGAGGAAAGGAAAAAAGGAAAAAGAAAGAGGAAATCACTCAGAAAAGACAGAAGGCGACAAAATGACTTAGAGGTGAAGAAAATCTGACTTGAGAACAGACTAAAAAGAGACAGAAGTGGACCTGATTTGTTTCAAACAGTAAAAGCAAATGTGAAGATCATGCAAAAGTTGGTCATGTTGTTTTATGCTGTTATGCTGAACACATTCGAATAAGCTCAAGTAGCCCTTTACTGACACGCTAAATTCAGATGATATTAACTGTAAACTAAATGTTTTGGTCTTGAGACCAGTCTCAAATACTACATCAGTACATAGCTAGGCCCACAGAGTGTATATAAGAGGTGGGTGAAGCTACTGTGATGTCACACATTGGTTTTTGAAGTGATGTTTTTAAGCCAAGAGTTTGTGTTTTTTTCCCCTCAACATGTTGGCTCTTTGTAGCTGGAAGCAACAAAATGCAGAGCTGGGGGAGTACGAGGGGTCATGGGTGACTAATACTAAACACTAGCTTATTCTGCCTTCATGTGCTATGGGCATTATGGGAAATACTTGGTACAAACTTGAAAACTGCAGATGAACACCCGCTCACGTCGTATTTTCCATTCGAGAACTGGTAAAAAATTTTTAATACATGAGTTGCTGAGATGAAAATAACCTTTGAATTTTTCAACATAGCAAAGAGCAACAAGGGATTCATCGCAAATGATAAACAATGATTTTATTAACTTTCTGCGGCTGTTAGCTGATGTTTTTGCACATTCATAGCATATACAATTTGCAAAAAAAAACATTATAAAAAAATAAATAAATCCTGTAACTGTTTTACCCAAGTAGCAGGTCGTTACAAACTGGTCAGCCATTTTTTCATTTCGCTACCACAACAAAAGCACTTGAACACAACGCACTCGAAACTTTGAATTCACTAGAGGAAAAGATCATCTTCCCGATAGAACATGAAGGCAGCATTAGTTACATGGTGAAATGGTAAACTCCATCACACTTTTGTTTAATAAAATCATTTGGCTTGTTAGTGTAACTTTATAACCACAACTACAGTCAGTCCATCAACCAAAATGACAGAGGTATAATATATTTTCTACATACCCCTATAGAAACTTCCCAATTACCCTCTGGGAGGCACATGTCTCTGGTTGGGAAAGACCAGGAATCATATACAATAGTGTATTCCTTTGAACTGTTCTGCAGATTGTGGAAATTTCTTGTTTTCTGTATTTGGATGAAGCTCCAAAAGGAGATTTTGAATTTCCAACCATTTTCTGTTATTTTGTGTTATTTTGTGGATTGCGCAGCCTTGGCAATGGACCGTCCTCATTTTGTGCTGACATCAGCATGACTTCCACTGAGAGTCGAGTTCTTTCAAGATCAGACAACTGTTGTCCATTACTGTCTCTAAAATGCATGAAAGCTATACAGGGCTGCTTTGTGTAGGATATGGACTGTTGCCCAGGGTAACAAGATACTGTAAAGCTGTGCTACATTGAACATGAGTAAAACAGAGAACTGACTACTAACAGAATAAAGCCTCGGGTAAAAACGTCAGGAAGTTCATATGTCATGTTCCTGGCCAGTAAAACAAAAAACAGACTTGGATGGGTTTAGCCTGAAATCATGTTCATGTTGGACAAGTCAATCCTGCAGGAGGTTCTGTAAATGAATCAGCAATCTACGGGACATGTCTGTGTATTTAGTGTTGTCCAAGTACCTGATTGCCGGCTGCCTTCTTCTTGCTTATTTGGTTGATCCTCTGCTGAGCACTGTAAATAAAAAAGTACCAAGACAGTTTGGCCACATATGTACTGTAAATCCTACGTCTGTGAGCAATTAACTTTGTAAATAGCACAAAATGTTACACTGTACAAAGAAAAGAATAAAAAGAATTCATAAACGAACTTGGCAAATCCAATGAAATCCTCATGGTTGGTGTTCATGTAGGACAGCTCGATGTCTATCAACAGCAGGACCTAAACAGAGAGACATGTTAGCAACATTATGTCAGGACATTTTCATGCATTTATGAGCCATGAGCCAATTTACATTTAAAAGGGATATTCTGTGAACAATTAGGCTTACATGCCTTTTTCATTATAACAAGGTTAAGCTACTAAAATGCTCAAACACACACTCAATACTCACACAGTCCCCTTTCAGATAACCAGGCCTGAAACAAGCCATTTGGATTTCTATATATTTGTCATGTCACAACTAACCAGTCCTCCAAACCCATCAGAACCACCAGAGCCACATTAAGGGTAGGTACTTTGTCAGGAAATAAGGAGCAAAATGTTCTGTTGCTCTGTGGACATATGGTATAAACAAAAATGACAAATTTGCTATGCCATAAAGAAGAACAGTGTAGAATCCAAGGTCAAGTACAAGTTTAGTGTGAGTCCAGCATATAAAAAGATCCCTATGTGAACATTTGAATTCAACAATATCACCGTAAACCATAGAGACCAGTAGGTTTAATATGAGTCCAGAGGAGAACTGACATTTTTATAAAATAAACATAATGTTACATCATGGTTCTTACTGTCCAGTCTATGAAGACAGAGGTAAATGTCTATTTCTGATTATTTCTTTTGTCTAGATGATAGTGAAAAACCTTGATTTGTGCTTTAGGAAGATAATGATTTTGTAACATATATTTGTCAAGATTCTGAGAGAAAACTAAATATTTTGTTTGAGATGAAGCTGTAATTTTCTGATGAAATTTGAGCCCTGCAACTGTATTGTTTTATCATATAAACACAGGAAGGTTAGACATATAGTAAAATAATCAAACAGAGGTGTAATAATCAGACAGTTAGGATGGACTTCTGGTTAACAGGCACATGGAGTAGACACCAAAGTGAAGGTTCGGGTAAATGTTTATTTTTTTGCAACAAAGATCTCTAACTTACATAGCCCTTTTTTAACTGTTCATACGTGACAAACTGTTGTCAGTTTGTTTTTGGGGTTTTTTTGTTGTTTTTTTCAATTTCTCCTTGTGTTTAAGTGAAACCAGCCTACTTCTCTCTTTTTGTGTTACTTTCCAGATTTTCCTTAAACTCAGTAGATGATTTAATCACCACCAGGCATTGGGTTTAGTCAGCATTTATTCTGTTTTCCACCAGTTTCTCTGACTTTTACATCATTCTTGTCTCCATCCTCTCTGTCCAACACATTTACAACAGCTCAAGGGAATTTTTTTTGTTCCAGTTGGGAACCAAAGTACAAGGTTCTGAATAAATGTATTTTTGGTCAAAACACCCTAAATCTTCAAAAAATTAGGTTTACTAACCAGAATAGTGCCAGTCCCTCCAAAGGGCTGGGAGTGGCTGTTTTTGTTACCTGATCCTTAGTGCGGCTTTCTCTGTCCCTGATGTGTTGGGTGACGATTCTCTCCATTTCCTCTCTCAGCATTGGGTATTGAGCCAGCTGTGAGCACAGAGAGCAGTAGGTAGATAGAAAAAACACCAACCAAATACATGCCAACATACATTTACAAATACACAGACTGTCACATACACAACAGCAGCATCAGAAAACCACTTGATCACTGTTGTCACTGAACCCCAACACACAGTTCCACCAATACAACAAAATCTGTCACAAAAAAACAAAAATTTTTTGAGGGCTTTATCCCAGACTCAGCTCTAGTAACTGCACACCGTAACCGATGGGCAGATTTGCATTAATGGTGGGTTTTACATGTAAAAAGTCCAATATGGAACAAATGAAGAAGAATAGGGCTAAGTCTGTGATATTGCTGCAAAAAACACAGAACAAACAATGTTCCTGGCAGAAAAGCTTCCTTTTCCCAGCACACTGTGGGTCTTTTTCCATGAGCTCATTGCAAACCCACGAACACAGACATTGGTGGGCTTCCAATGTGACCCAAACACATTTGGAGATGTGTAAGGAAAGAGGAAAAAAAAATCAAATCCCAAAAAAAACCCAAAAAAACATCACAGCGCAAGAAAAAATATACTGTACGCTGTATTCTTGCAAGTTACAACGCATCTTTCATGTGTGTCTGATGGTTTGGAGAGGGAGCACATAGTTTTAAAAGGCCTCTCTCTGCTTTCCAAGTTGATTTACTGCTTCCTGGATGACATCCGTGAAGAATAGAAGCTTTAGAAGGATGTACTGCTACAATGAAGGCCACTTAAAATGCAGGCATTGGAGCTGCATTAATAAAAATGTCACTTGATAATAAGATATTCTGAGTTAAATTGGTGATCAGAGGTTTTAAGATTATCTTTGCTGAATATTTGTTCTTGTGCAAATCAAATAAACCACCTGAAATAGGGCTGGACGATAATGCAGTAATAATTATCACAATATAATTTTTTATCATGAGTCACACTGTCAGCTACAGCACTACAAATGTTTCAGTGATGATGACTCATTCACTGCATTTTACAACTTTATTTTAATGGTGAAAAAAGTACTTTATCATTCTATTATTTTTAATGTTCTAGTGCTTGATAAATGTTTAAAACCACAAATGACCTTTTTTTTTTAAAATATTGTTTTCATCTTCTCTAATGAGAGATCCGATTGTATTTATTGAGCATTAGCACTAAATGATGAAATACGAAGCTACATTGTTGTTTCTGTCTCGTGTCATCATTTTCACCTTTCTTTATACTTCACATTATTTTTCTTCTGTTTCTGCTTTTTTCTGTTCACTGTTCTCATCTTCTTGTGTCTTTCACAAATAATTTGTAATCCTCATGTTTCAACAAGGATGTGAAAATGATCAGACATTTATTGTGATAAGTGACATCGACTGACATGAAGATATATATTTTAGTCCATATCGCCCAGACCTAATGTGGTATTGGCTTTGGAAAATATTTGGTAATGAGTCTGAGCTGTGAGAGTCTTTAGCTCAGCTCAACAGGACAAACTCTAGAGTGTGTGTGTGTGTGTGTGTGTGTGTATCATTTATTTATTTTTTTATTTTTGTATCTGACAAACATTCTACTTGGTAAACTGAGGAATGACAACTTCATTAACAATGCCACCATTGTCCGATTATTAATGGAGACACTGTTAACTGTTTTGTAATTTCATGGTTTTCACACTCCTCAAATTCTAATTTTTGGGAAGCTGGGTAAACTATGAACATACAACATTTTCCAAACTAATAAAATGTAGACATGAAGTGTTTGATGAGAGAAGTATCATTTGTAGAAAGGTGTATTGCAACTTGAAGACATAAAAATGTTTTAGAATCTGCTGAAAATGAAGTGTGCTGAAGCTCAAAAATAGACAGACACAACACACTTCTGTAAATGAGGAATGGGCTGCAGGCCGAAGGTGATGACACATTTATTCAAGCTGACATACGATGCCAAGGAGCAGGAGGGGGGAAGTATGAGGGAGGAGAAGACGACTTCAGACTGACCTCTTTGTGGATTTTTCCCAAACACGTCTTTAAAATAGTTTCCTTAATAAATACAGTTTGTCTCTCAAAGTAAAGCCAACACCAAGGTGTGGCTGATAAGAGAAATCCAAAGGAGGTCACAGTCTCTTTTGGTTACTTGCTTAGCAACGAAGCAGGAGGTTAGAGGATGACAAGATGAAGAGGACGGAAGAGAAATCAAAAGAGAAAAATAAAGACGCTAGTCAATTAGTCAGTGAGTGGAACTACACAATCAGTCACTCCACTAAATTAAACCAAACTGACAAAGACAGAACAAAATGTCATTTTGACTAGAAATCAAATCCAATCAAAGGATTCTTACAGTTATTAAACATGCAGGTTTAGAGATAAAACTTTGTTAAAATGTCAATATAAAGCCAATAATTGACACATAAAAATGACAAAGAAAGTGTCTACAACGTGTTATATTATAACACAATTAATATCTCCAGTAGGGATAGACCGATATGACTTGGCTGACAGTAACTTTATCTTTAGTGTGGTAAATTAAGAGCGCGATTAAAATATTGTAATCGTCTATAGACTGTATTTAAGAAGAGTGTGGAGCTAATGTGATGTTTCCCATTGGTTTCTGAACTGTTGTCTGTTTAACTTTAATTCTACCTAACACTAAACTTAAGCTTACTGACCAGGTAAATTTCATCAAACTGCTGTGTACCAAAGTGATTTTATGGTCTTGTTCATGTAAATTCTTCTGATGAGTATTATAATTATGCTTTAACAAAAAAAGAATATTTTAATAAATAAGTAGAAGCTCTGTGTTCAATTCAACAGGTGAATAACCCCAAATACACGCCTGTTAATCAAAGCTAATCAAAATCAAAAATCAAAACACTTACCAGATGCTCCAAACTAAATAAATGAGACTGGAATAACTCCTGGAAATGTTTCTTTGAAGCAGCATCTACTGCCTGTCTGCAGTATTGCACTTCACAACATACTTTTGCATTGGTTTCATTTTGGTCCTTGACCCTTGATTTAATCTCTCCAAAATAGAGAGGTAAAAATCGAATAAAAGCACCAACTTTTACTTATAATTCAGACTTAGTTATTATTCCTTTGAAAATGTTAAACACAGGTTACCTTTGGCCATATTAGCCTAAATACAGATGGGTATATTTTTTGTTATTGTTAACAGAAAGCATGTTTTGTAGTTTTTGGTCCCATAAGAGGTAAGTTGAACAAATTCATAATTTACTGTAATAATATTACAAAGAATGCAACTCTACATTCATTCATCTTCTGAACAGCTTAGTCCTCAAGAGGATCGCAGGGGTGCTGGAGCCTATCTCAGCTACCTATGAGCGGAGGCAGGGTACACCCTGGACATGTCGCCAGTTCATCGCAGGGCTGACATATATAGAGACGAACAATCAATCACTCTCACATTCACACCATTGGGCAACTCAGATTAATCAATCAACCGATTAGTGCATGTCTTTGGACTGTGGGAGGAATCCGGAAACCCGGAGAGAACCCATGCACAGAAGGCTGTCCCCCCCGTCAGCCGGTGTTGGAATTGAACCCAGGACCTTCTTGCTGTGAGGCAACACGGTGGTGCAGTGGTTAGAACTGTTGCCGCAACGCTACATGTTCTCTCCTAAATACTACTTTGTAGTCACACATTACCAAGAAAGATTAAAAAATCACAACACTGAGATAGTTTTACACTAGGCCTATATGTCATGCTTCTTACTAGATTTATGCAAATAAGTCACTCTATGATCATGAAAATATGAAAAAATTTTTAACTTTTAAAAAATTTATTTCTAGTAGGTTTTTTTTCCCCACATCTATGATATAACCTTGCCATCGGTCTACCCCTACCTATGCAATTAACAGAGAAAACTCTCTTTGGTATTTTACCTTTTGGCTACACTTTCGTATGGTGGCGGTGAGTTCACTCACTACCATATCTATACACTTCAGTGTGGGCCCCTTCAGCTTTTGGATCTGCTTTTTCACTATGGCCTCAAAGGCCAGGTCAGGGGTGAAGAGCCCCGTCCTGTAGGAAAAGGCAGGCAGCACGGAAAGAGAAACAAGAAAAAAAGAAAGACAGAAAAAGGAGAGAATAGGTGGAGAAAAGAAGACAGCACCAAATAAAGAGGTGTGAGAGGAAATAAAAGTGACAGATGGAGAGAAGTGAGGAAAGACAAGAAATAAAGCAGTGAAATCAGATGGAAAGGAAAAAGCACAACATATAGACGATGAAGGTAAAGAAATTGGACATGAAAGAGTAGAAATAACAGATTGAAGATGAAGAAGACAAAGAGAGGTGATGGGTTTGGAGGATAAACAGCACAGAAGGAAGAAAATGCAAGTGAGACATTTAGTTTTTCCTTGAAGCCATTAAAAAACGGGAAGTGTTGGACTCTCTCTATCAGCGAACACCAGCAGAAAGAGAAGATATACAGAGGGGAAGGAACAGAGAGAGCTCCCAGCTTGCACAGTTTCACCAGCCAAAAGGCCAAAGCCACACACCAGGAGACCACAGCTGTGCACCAGACCCTCAACCAAATCACACTGATCCCTCTTGACCCTCTACCCACTGATCCCGTCCTCTCCTACATCCCTGAGCAGAGGTCTAAACTTAACATTTATTATCCACACACCTCCAGGTGGTTGAAGTCCAACTGATGTTAAAATTGTTTGGTCACAGTGGATCAGTTTGTAAAACTGCTGTGCTTTCCTTTAGCCATGCCCACATATTGCTGTGACTCAGAGAGGGGTCCTCAAGGCCCCACGGAAAAGCAACTAAAACATGACCTGTCATAGCTCCTGTCTACTGCAGGTGCACAGCTGCAGACTCACACAGAACACAGTCTGGATGCTGAGCTCATCTAATATGGCTGCCACTGATTTGAAATCATTGAGACACGATTTTCAAAAAAAAATAAAGCATATCCAGTGGTAGTGCTATTGCAGATTGGGACCAACTATACATACTTAACCACTTCCCCTCAAGGCAGCCACGTAAACTCTTTTTAGAGTCAGTGTTTGTTTGATTTATGGTGTTTTTAGTTAAGGATATGCTAACTGTGGTCCACACTCAAACATTGTAGGTCACAATGATGCAGCTTAACATCGGATGCCACATGCTTTAAAACACTAAAAAAGAAAAAGATGAAGTCCATTCTGAGCTCCTGTGGCACAAAATGCCAAGATAACATGGTAGACTCCATGAACAGTGATCTTTTCCTTCCTGGATATTTAACTGAGTGACTGAGGGTAACAAAAACACAAGTTTTCTCATTTGATTGTGATTATACACTAATGAAGACATAATTATGAGAATTGTTTTCAAATTCTGCAATGAGATGCCCATAAATTCCCGTACATCTTAGACATTGAACCTCTACATGTGGTTGAAGTAGATTAAAAAAGCTGTATTGTACTGTAAAGATTAATTTTTGCTTACACTAAAATGGCCAATAACAATTTCCATTTTGTGAGCTTCTTAGTACTAAATACTAACCAGTTGGTGGGTAGGAAGTGTGTTCACACCAGAAGTGTGTACATTTTTGCTCACAGTAGCCTAGCCCTCTACAATACTGTCCCACAATGCTGTGCACCACGGAAACCAAACTTATAACTGGAAATTTTAAAGGTCTAATATGCAAGATTTAGGTGGCTTTAGTAGTCTCTATCTGCAGAAATGGAATATAATATAAATATAATATGAAAACTATAACCATAATAATGTTTTCAGTAGTGTATAACTGCACACAAAAATCAGAACAGTTGTGTTTCATTGATGGCATCGAGCATGTTTCTTCAATAGCTCAGATTGGCATTCTTTTTTTTCATTTACATGTGTTTTGTTACAAACTATTATCATTGTGCTGATTAATGTACTAGTTGTAACCTACTATGAATAGACAGTTTCTGCAATTCATATATACATGGCCAGCAGACTGTATAATTCCTCGTTACAACTACATAATTATAGTTGCACACAACAATATTTTACACATTTATTCATGCATATTTCTTTTACTGATGATTATGGTGATATTTGTCTAGTACGTATTGTAGAAAAATTTCCCCACAGGGACAATAAAGTATATCTTATCTTATCTTATCTTATCTTATCTTAAACTGCTAGCTGTAATTGTGTTTATATATATATACTGAATACAAGGGTTGTCATTTAGTGTAGGCAACCATATTTCGATGACTTCTCAGCTTCCACACTTGTTCGTATTCAGCTCAGTGCTCTACCACAGCCAGCCTGTCCAGCCAAACCCGTCCAAAGCAGAACAGTAGGTAGACAGGCAGGTGAAATGCAGCCCCCTCAGCCTCTCCAGCTGGCCCCACCCCCCCACCATCCAAAAGTAAACCAAGACTGGAGAGAGCCGAGTGGCTACAGCAGAAGGGAGTGAACAGCAGAGGGGCACTGGGAAACCGAAATCAAAAACAAGAGCTACCCACTGTTGGTTTTTGTTCTTTTTACCTTCTTGGTACACTGCCTAACCGTATTGACTAGCTCAGAAATGACCATGTCCACACATTTGGTGCACGGCTCTTTAATCTTCCCAATCTGCCTTTTCACAATGGTCTCAAAGGCCATGTCCGGAGTGAAGAGGCCAGTTCTGCCCATCAGAGAAAGAACAAGCCATGGGGCCAGAAAAAAACAAAGAAAAAACAAAACAAAAAAAAAACAGAGAGAGAAATTGTGGAGAGGAAGAAAAAAGGAGGGTCGGGTAAAGAGAAAAGTGTTAATTATAAAGAAATAGCCTTGGATACTGGCTTTTTCCCCAATAATACAAAACACATATAAATATGATAAGGAAAGCGAATGAAGCAACAGAAATAAATACAAAGCAACATTTGTGTATCCAGTCATTTCCACCAAATGTTGTTGAAAGTTATCCATTAGTGCATTTCCCATTATTATTATAATTGTCTATGAATAGGATTTCACTTTGACCTAGAACTGCGTATGTCTAACAATGGACTATTGTTCTTGTAGATATAGACAGATTATTCCACACCCATAGAAAATTACAAACCATTATTGGCGGAACTTAACTTCGATAGTGGTCAGTGGATAATCTCAAGCTTCTTAGCTGTAATTACTGATTTTAAAGGAAAATATTGCTTAAAAATAACCTAGAATCACCAAGATTTTTGACAGTATTTTATCATTTGGCTCAAGATTTACTGATTAATTACTTTACGTTCACTGATTAAGATTCACTTGTTTACATTCATGAATTACATGCATGTTTTTTCTTTTTTTTTTTTTTTTTTTAGATATTCATTCCTATATTCATCTATTATCTAATAAAGTAATAAATAGTACATTTTTTCAAGGGAATCATGATATCAACCAATTAATTAACTACTGCCTTTTTCCTGGTAGAAACTGGCAATAAAAATGATTGCTACTATTGATTGGTATTCATTGCCCACAAAGATACAAGTTGATCTTATTGAAGATCAATACTGAAAAAAATCATATCATCGAACCTATCATTGTAAATCATTATATTATCCTTTCAGCTTCTAATTGCTTAAAAAAAGAGAATCTTAGTCAAACGTAGTGTTATGGACCTTATATATATATATATATATATATATATATATATATATATATATATATATATATATATATATATATATATATATATATATATATATATATATATAAATATATATATAAATGTTATGTAATTACAATTATATAAGTTGATACATTATAGTTTACTAAACAATATTTACAGACTTTATGCACTAACTGTTGTTTGTATTTTAGTTGTATTTCTTGTCTTGCTTCTATTGTGTTGAGTTAATTTGTCATTGCTTTCTCACCTGTTTTCATTTATATGAGTACTTTTTGAGCAATGACCAACTTTATTTGCTTTTTTCTCTTTTTAATACCAGTGGTTTTTTTTGTTTCTTTCTTAATTTTAATTCAATTTGTGAAACTCTCACAATGAACTTTGTGGTTTATGATTTTGTTTATTCTACTCTGAGTAGGAAAAAAAGAATAATCACAAAAAAATTATAGGCCTAGATTTAGAATGCACTTCAACACTACAACTACTCTGCTGCAATAATTCAAGTAATATTTGACTTTTACATTAAGAAATAAAGAAAGACAAGTAGGAACAGAAACCAAAACTGTTGTGTCCAACACTGACATAAGCTAAATAAGACTTCTTGCACAGTAACACTTCAAGAGTTTTTTTTTTAACTTTTAAAAAATCCTGATGCCTTTCTGACTTACTGTTATTATTAATACAGTGTGTGTATAGTATATAGTGTTTGTACAGTGTGTAGATGTGTAAACAAAGACAAGATAACCATGCACTTGAGATAAAAGATGCAAGATTTCACAAAGCAGACAAATGACAACAACGGGCAAACGGGCCACACACCAGCATGGATAGGCCAGAAAAATAAGTATGGTTGAACAGTCACCGATCTAATGACAGATCTCCTCTGCCTAAGTACACCCATGTCATCAGTATGCAGCAGAACACTCAGGCTATATATGTCCAGAGGTCTGTGATTAGATAGAGTGAGTCAGTTAGCAGGGTGGCCAGTGGAGGTGACAGAGACAAAGGGACAGAAGGAAGGACAGGATAAAATAGGAAGGGGAAGATGAAGGGCAGACGTGCCTGATGCCATGGATGTTCTTAATGGCGTAGCTTATCTCCTTGCGGAGCTCTTTCTCATCAAACTCCATCTGAAGAGAGAAAGATAGAGGAAAATTAGTCATGTATGTTTATAAAGTACTTTTCACAGACAGAAATCACAAGGTGCTTTTATAACAGCCAACATATAGCATAAAAACTGGAAATAAAAATGGCATAAAAACAATAAATACCATAAAGTAAGTACACTGCAACTAAATACACCGCAAATTAAACTGGTATTAACAAAAGACATCAGAGCAAATCCACCTGGCCTCCACTAAATAGTACTCGTTACAAGTGCTATCTCAAATTTCTCAGGGGCAGTCTACTAGAAAAATATCAAATGACTTTCTAGTTCTTCTCCTGAAGTGAAATAATAATAACAGATAGTATACATGATCAAAATAGTAAATGGCACCAGTCCAACACATACTGATATATTCCATCAAGTTTCCTGGAAAGATATTGAATTGTTTTGCTTCCACGTATGCAACAGAAACTAACTGATTAAAGACAGACATGCTGACCACAGTATGTCATCATGTCCTTTTATCAGAGGTAACCATTCCAACACATCACAATAAATTACAGGACGTTAGGTGAAAAAATACAGAATGATGCCAGTAGTCAGAACTTCCCTTGCATTATATGCTGGGGCCATAAAACAGTATATACAATAAATATTATGGAGTACACTTAGGATGACCAGTGTTATGACCCATAGGTGGGTCTATGTCTCTGTGGGTGCGTGCATGCGTCTGTGTGTGTGAGTGGATGATGTCTTGCAGGTGTGAAGCCTGAACTCATCCATGGATTGGACCAGCCAGTCAGAGGTGGACCATACAGGTGACAGAATGTGGGCTGGTCCACCGTCGCCTTTCCTCCACTCCCAACCCTGTGTGTCTTTGTTTTGTTTGTGAATGCAGCAGTAGGGGTGGGCTGCTGATTTCTTTGTCTTGTTTTCTCTTGTTTTTCCATAAGTAGGGAGGTTAGAGTCTGTATTTTGGTCTCTCTTTCTTTTGCAGGTCAGCCTTGGTTCCTTAGTTAGTGGTGTTATGTTTGTTATGTTGCCCTTGGCCCACCCTAACAACAAAAATGGCAGTTATGTTTACTTGATGTATCATATTTATTTGTATTATATTGTAAATAAATCACATATTTAAGTGCACAACCTGTGTCCTGGGGGTTCCTCTGTGGCTTGGGAGTGAGGGAAGGTGTAGCCAGGGCCAGATACCAGTAAACCCAAATGTGGGGCTTCTATTTGTCTATAGTCTAATGACCTACTGAACTAATAATGATTTAATAACCTCTATGCATAAAGATACAAATTTTATTTAGCTTTTTTCTAAAAATTCAGATGAAACTTCAGAAACATTTTGAATGGAATTGTGACGATACACTCATAGGCCACAGCTACTGATCTGGCCTAGAAGGATGAGGTTGGAGAAGCAGCTGATCTTGTTTTTATTTATTTGATCTTATTTATTTATTTTATTCTTTTAGTTATCCATGCTGCTATACTGATGAATGGTGGAACACTGAGCACTTTTTGTCCCGTCTTTTTGTTCTGTCTGTAAGCTCGATCAAGTACCTGTCTTACATGTTCAATGTATGTCAATGTATGTCTTGTTGTAATATCAAAGCAATCACCTTGACAGCAAAACAAATCTACCTACGGGTACAAATAAAGTAACCTTGAACCTTGACCCTTGATTCCTGGTTCAATTCCCCAAACTGGCTAGAGAAATTTCTGGTTGATATACCTTCTACTTGCTCCCTGGGCACCTGGCATGGCAGCCCACTGCCCTTAGTATGCAGTGAGTGGGTTAAAAAGAGTCAGTTTCAGTGTGTTGCATGAGCATATGTAAAATATATATGGCCAAATATAAGATTCTTAATTCTTAATCTCTTCAAAGTCAAAATGTGGAAAATCATCTCATTGAACCACATAAAGTGGGACATGTGGTAAATTTGGCACATCTCTTTAAGTTCACATATTTTCACTATGCATAAATGACGAAAATCACTTTTTTGGAAAAATCATCAAATACTAAATTTATACTTGTTTTTTGTGTTTCCTGAAAAATCTGGAAAATTACTTTATAACTTATTTTACGAAGTTGACGATATGAAACTCTATGAATGTGATTACCATTAGATTTGACTAATACATTCTGCCTAACAGACCCATATGTTCTGATAATCTTTCCACCTTTTACAGTGCAATGTGTTTTTAATCTGTTTGGCAAACCTTTATTTACTACTGCAATGCCCTTCTTTCCAACAGTTCCTCAATAAAAGTTTCAGACTTTCTTCAAGGATGTATTATAAACATATAAAACATAATGATGAACTGGCTTTTACAGTAATGCATCTGGCAGACACTGGGGTTTTCTGTTATGAGCAAAGCTTCTGGTTTGTAAGCAACCTGCGCCGTCTGCTCAGACAGCGAGTTTTATATCTTCAGAGGGAGGGCGAGGGAGGACGGAGAGGAGAGACGGATAAATGGATGAAAGGAGGGAAAGGAAGAAAAGGGACAGTAGTGATGACTGAGGGAGAAAATGGAAAAACAGTAGGGAATAGAAAGTTGGAGAGTGACGTCAAAAGTAAACAAAAAATAAACGACAAAGGTAAAAGAGGAGAGGAGAGGGTTGAGCGAAAGATGATGCCAGAGAAATATATAAGAAATACAGCCTCATTATTACATTACTGTACCACCGCCATCTTGATAGCGGCTATATCTTAGAATGGTTACTGAATATGCAGCATCATAAAATAATCCTAGAAATCTAAGTTACCTGGAATTGACAAAAAAACCTATTATATACATACAAATTACCCACAGCAGAACCATCTACAGTAAATTCACCCATGACCTTATTTTTGTACTCTGGAAGGCGATGGTAAAAGGATACCTCAGTTACAATTTGAAAGAAATGTATTAGCAAATCTTGATATGCAGTATTTTTTTTAAATGTCTATTATGACCATGACTTAAAACTTTAGAACTATGTGGGGAATTAGAGTCAAATCGGATGAGTATTGACAGATGTGTGACAATTGGTTCAAAACTGTGGGCGCTAAACTATTAACAGACACACAAACATCAAACAAAGCAGCTTCCTTCGAGGCTAAAAAGTGAAGGAAATTTAAAAAAAAAAAAAAAAAAAAATCAGTTGTCCACTTGAAACTGGCTCTATAAGTGAATCAGCACTCATGTACCCCTATCCAAAAATGTCCAGATTTACAACAGAAATAAACACGTAGGTACAATAAATGATATTATAGCTTAAAGTTCTTTATTTGTACTGGATTGAGTGGTTTGTCAGCTAGCCTGCTAATTAGCCCAATTAGTCTGTGACGTGACTATCAAACACCTTAATATTCGCTGAGCAGGTGAAATGCAACAGCGCTATTTAGCAGAGTGGATGATGTTTTGAGTAAGTTAGTAGGTGTTTTGAGTAAGTTCAACTAGTATTACACGTTTTAATTACATTTTAAGGACCCTATGAATTTGATGGTTGAAATTAGCCTTTATCTAACTAGCTAGCTTGTAGTAGCTTACTAGTGTTACATTAGAGTGAAATATTAACAACTAAATTTAATGCAGGAGCTAGATCACACACATATATTAATAACTTACCTGGTGAAAAAAATATATAATTATAGTTTTTATGTTCTGACATGTTAAGTAGTCCAGATCTGGATGCATATATGGCCAGATATCTACTCAAGCTTTTATTGGTTAAGATACTATATTTGCTGTGTTTCATTTTATACCTTTTTAGACCTCTTCTCAGTTAGCATCTGGATGGGGCTTAAACTAAAGCAATATCTATACACAGTGGGCCGAATCTACTAAGATCCCAATTTGCATGTACTAATTTGCGTGCTCAATCTAGAATTTTGCGTGTGGGGTTGGACCGCAGTTTGCGGATGATTTGCTAAGATTGCTTGTGCAAATGTCAACAGGTGCAAAGTCTTGCACACCACTCTATTTAAAATGAGGATTTTGCATGCCCTAAACTGCTCTGGGATACACCAGCACTAATGGTATCAGTGCGCTGAATAATCCAGATGCATGGAAATGTAATGTTAGAGGAGTTTTGTCATAGAAGGCATTGCATTTATTTTATTTTTCATTTTAGAGGTGAGGGGGGCCGTGGGGGTAGTTGGATTGAATGACCTGTCAGACGCACATAATTTTGTCACACTGTAGCCTAATGTTAGTGTGTATTTTTAATCACAATCATCAGGAGTGGAAAAGAGTCCTGTGAAGTAAGGGTGAAAAATGCAATCTATACATCTCGTTTCATCATTTCAATGTCTCCTAACCACAGCAATGTCTTATGTTATGTTATGTTATGTTATGTTATGTTATGTTATGTTATGTTATGTTATGTTATGTTATGTTATGTTATTTCATTGTGTTATATGTTATTTCATTGTGTTATATGTTATTTCATTGTGTTATATGTTATTTCATTATGCACCTCCTTTTGAGACGTGTTAAATATAGACGCAATTTCTATGAGCAAAATTGCTTTCAGGTTTGATAAATCACTTTGCGAGTGCTAAATTAATATATTTACATTTTCTCCTCCCAGTACATGCACAGTTGCGTGTAAACACCCCATATTGCATATTCATTGTATCAAACGTACAAACTGGATGCAGACGCGCTATATTGCACCTTTAAAAGACGCAACCCTTATTGTGCACTGTTAGTAAATCAGTTTGTACATTTTTTGTATGTGCAATGAGTTTGCACACATTTTAATACACACAAACCTTTAGTAGATCCGGCCCAATGTAAACTTAATTTAAATAGTAGGTAACTGCTTTGTGTTATTAGTCAGTACAGTCATCAGTATGCCTGTAAGAAGTTGTTACAAGCCTCAATTAAAATCAGAATTTCATAAATATTCTGAATAGATTTTAGTGGATAATACGCTAGAAATGTACTTATTAAAATTTTTGATTGTGCAGTTAAATAATAGCCTGATGGCATCTTATTAAGTGTAAGATAGTCGGTTACATTGTGACATTGTCCTAATGTTTGGGGGGGGGGTGTCATCAAATTGATAGTGTTCTGACTGTCTGTGAGGACAGGGATGAAATAATGATAGATGGAGAGATGGAGTGAAAAAAAATGAAGATGGTGGAGTAGAAAACAATTATATCATTACAGTGAGGATTTTTTTAAACAAAGCAGTCTTACTAAAAATACAACACACCTTAACCAGTTCAAATGGGAACCGCTCATGGAATATACGATTGATCCTGGCACCACCTGAGAGCTCAGCAGTGTCAATCTGATCTCCGGATCCCTCTATACACTTATCAAAGTCCACAGAGAACTGCTGCACCATCCTACAAGGAGACACATAAATAAGTTTAATTAAATCCATTCAGTTAGTTACAGTATATATCTGGGTATGTGTCTATCTACAGTACATACTGAAGCAGAGCCTTGGTTTTGCGTGACGGGTCATCAGGTCTGAAGTTCTTGTACTCTTCCACCTCCTTCTCTATGGAGAGCAGCTGGCTCTGCAGCTTGGCCCGCAGAGCTGGCAGAGTGTCCCGGATGTGGTTGGTGAGTTGCTGAAAGGTCAAAGATAAGACCACTATGAGTTAAAACATTAGGCCTAAGTACATGTCACGTTAAAGACGTTAAAGACCAAATTAGTTAAGAGATGCTTGGAGAGAAGAGATAGGCACTGAATTAACTGAATCTATGTGGGTCCACTGTCCACCGTCTCCACTACTCCAAAGTCAGGCTGAACAAGATTTATCCCTAAGTCTCCCCAGTGTGTGACAAGTGTAAAGTGTTGGAAGGTACCTTGTCTCATTCCTTTTGGCTGTGTTCCACATTGACAGGTTTCTGGTCTAAAATATTTGAGTGGTTCTCCAGAGCCTATAAAAGGCCTCTTCAGCCTGAACCAGGACTTGCTATTTTTGGCTGTTCTCAGACTGTTGGGAATACACCTGCAACACTACAGCGTCCACTGGAACTTGGAATGAAAATCACTAAAAGACTGATATTGAAAGAATGGAAGTCTCCAAATCCTCCTTCATTTCAAGCATGGGTCAATGATATGTTGTCATTAGTACAGATGGAAAAGCTCAGGTCTTTGAGGACCTGTTCTGTGAACACTTTTTCAAGTGCTTGGACTCCATTTCTTGCATACTTGGAGGAAGTAAAATTGGACTAAGGATTATATGTGTATACCAATGACTGTCCTCTGCCTCTGCCCCTCTTTCTTTCTTTGAACAAGGAGTGGCTAGTTAATTAATTAATTAATTAATTAGTTGTTACACACATCTGAGCCTTTATGTTTTGTGTGTGTGTGTGTGTGTGTGTGCGTGTGTGTGTGTGTTTTTTACATGACTGAAAACTGCAAAATAAAATATTTTTTAAAAAAGACCAAATCAGTTGAATTTTGCATTTACTTGCAATGCGGTTGTCTGGTGAATTATTTCCATAGCAATAAGAGCCTGTACTTCGGCTCAAATGCCTACCTTTAATGTAGCCTGATATCATTTGCAGGGTCATGTAACTCAGATGTGGATAATGATAGAGCTACTTGCTACAGCTACAATTTCTCTTACAGATGAAACAGTGAAAAAAAATTTTTTTTTAAAAGGGTCAAGAATTTGGAGCTATCCATGTGTTAGGTTTTAAAGCTTGTATCATACAGATAAATTAACCCAGAAACACCCAAAGCATCTACTGATCTAAAATACTTAATAACTTGTTAGCCACTAATATTATCAATACATGTAAATAGTTCATGTAAAATGCATTTTTTTCATCTTTTCCTGGTCACCAGATATGGCCCATTTGGACGTTCAGAGGCTCCATAGTGAAGGTGCAAACACCATCATCTTCTACAACATTGATTCACAAGGAGTGTTCACTAAAACCCATGTAGTTTGACAAATGACAGTTGTTATGTTCAGTTAATGATAGAATTTGTTGAAAAGCCACTTTTCCCTCATTTTTTTCTGATTTGATGTAATAACCTTTATAATATAGGAATATATCAGATTTTCACTTAAAAATGCAAAATGCAGAGGATAATACAATAATAAATGGTGATACATCATTTGGAAATTGCGACAAAAATAGTTGTGGGTCTTTAAGGGTGAATGAGGTGATGCTCCATCTAAAAGTCAAATAGGTTCACATTCTCCTTTTTGCGTTTACCTTTACCTTTTGCTTTTGCATTACCTCCCAAAAGGGAGGTAATATCCCTCAACTTACGGGATGCAGGATTTTTCATCTTAGGCCATAGCTTGCTAATACAGCTCTACATTCTGAACTTTCACCATTAAATGAATTTATGAAATGGAAATGACTCTACTGTTTATGTGAAAGGTGGCGTTAATGAAGAAGCATAACTTATGCTTAGTTTGCAAAATTTGAGCCTTGGAATGGCATCAATTAATTTCAAGTCCCTTCTAGTCTTAAAAAAACTGAACAGACCTGAACTGAAACTGAAAAAAATGCACCCAAATCAGACTACAAGTCAGCCAGATGATGCTTTTAGTTCAACATGTATGTACTATGTACATGCCTATTTTGCATAGATTTATTTTCATTAATTCATGCTTTTTGGGATTCATGTCTACACACATGAGTGGACAGGAGGGTAAGTGTCTATTTTTATTATAATTTGCACTAGTTTCTGCATGGATAACCCATGTAGCATCCACATAGTGTAACAGTCAGATTCTCTAAGTATTTCAAGTTGTCTTTTCCTATGTCCGAATACGATCTTTCACATCTTTCCTCATGACGTTTTCCACGGAGGTCAAGGAGAAGCAGTCAGGAAAAGCAGACTATCTGACCACAACCTAGCTGACAGTTTGCAAATAACTGGACCAGATGACTTTGCTATGAGCTGATTAACTGTTGAAATACAAAGGTTATGTATCTGATATTCTAAAAGCTGACACTGGTGAACTGACAAAGTGAGTGTATGGCACCACCAGCTGATGTGTGATTTCCCACCACTGCAAGATTTCCCCACAAAGACCTAAAATGTTCTTGTCTCTGCTCTGAGACTTTGGTCTGAACTGGTTTTCGGGTTGGAATGAGACACAAGACGTTTAAATGAATGTGTTGTAGGAACATTGAAATATTTTACACTCTTACAGACCTGATTGAGAATTTTCTGGAGGTATGGGGTGCCCATCCTGTCAGCCAGGTGTCGATATGCAGGATGGGATAGAAAGAACTTCCTCTCAGCAGCCATAGCAGCATTGATGTCCTTTCTTCCATCAATGTCTTTCTGGCTTCTGTTCACCACACCAATGTAACCTACACACAGCAGAAAAGAGATTTATGCTGCAGTCTGAAACATTATGAGAATTACAGAAAACCAGATCCAACTCTTTTTATCACTTCCTGGACTTTTGAAAACCACACTGGAATGGACACAACGATTGTGGCCTGATTATTTATTTCACTGGAAGATAAGTATGGTCTTTCCAAAAGGCTGCTTTATTCTTAATTTTGTGAAGCCAAGTTTGAACGGCCAAACCCAGAATGAATGAACCAAACCACTTCAAAACCTGTGTTTAATAATGTTTACTTTAGCAAAATCCCATTTTAACAGAGGAGATTTTAAAAGTATGTAGACGAAGGACAAATGAAGAAGAGGAAGACAGACAAGGAAGGAAAGAGGAAGAAAAAAAGCGGGAAGAAACAAGGAATGGATGCAGTTTGGAGGGTCTCGATGCATTTTTAAAAGGAAAAACAAGGCGAGTTCAGGTCATGCAGATCCCATTTCACCTCCAGTTAAGTTTTCTCATGCATCACTCCGTTAAAGGCTGTTTCATGCTCTATAACTACTGCGACTGGGAGCCAGCAGCCTTGTAAATGTGAACATGCACAGATTTAACTGTGAAGAGACAGCAAAGAAAAGAGAAAAAGAGGCATGGGGTGGTGTAGAAAAAACAAAGGACATGGAAAATATTCAAAAGCGCATGCCTAGGTCCTAACTAAGTGCAAATGGAAAAGAAAATCCCACATCAGCACATTGTAATAAAGGGCAACCCGCAAGATACATGCAAGCTCTTTTCCAAGACACTTTCTTTCTTTTTGCCCCCTCTTCAAACATCCCCTCCTTTCACCTTTTATATCTATGCAGTGTTTTTTCATTGACCCCCTTCTCCCCCTCCCTTATTTTCTGTTCCTCCCCTTTTTTGGGAGCGTTGAGCATGACTACCTTGTTACCACAAGAGGGAAACAGTGTGTAAAACTGTGCAGACATTGAAGTAGAGCAGAGGTAGAGGTGCTTCATGAGTGTGTTTCACCACTCACCCCTCCTGAGTGGAAGCAGCTTATTTTCCAGGATTTCCTTGGCGTCCGTCCCCTCGTCCATCAGGTCCAGCTTGGTGATCACCCCAATAGTCCTCAAACCTTAGATGCACACAAACACCCACTAGAATGTATTAATCATTCGCACAAATGAGCCTGAAAAACTCAAGTGAAGAATAAACTGGAAAAAATCTAATGAGGTACAACTGTACTTGGATGTGTCAAGTAATTTTTCCAACGAAACTGTTATTACAAAAACCAAAGTATGTAACATAAGAGAAGTCATCATGTAAAAGATCCTCCTGTTGTGTTGTCAAATGTATATTTTATACCCTCAACTTATTGTCAATGAAAACTGGTTCTAATACTGTAGACAACTGTCATAATGAGATCTAGATTGTATTCTGTACCAAGGCCTCATATTTTACCAATCATTATGTCCCTTGGCTGTAAAGTTCAATCTAAAGAGTGACTCATACGTTTATCTTATCTCAGTGTGTTTTGATTTGCTCTGTTTTCTTATCAGATACAAATTTGAATACAGATACAGATTAATCTTAATGATCCACAAGGAGAAATTCACTAACAGTCATTTCTGATGTCCTTTGAACTCCTCCAATCTGAAGGAAAGGTGCTATAAAAAAAAAATGAACTCTGTCTGACTGAATATTTCCATACTGAATATTTCTTTACATTAACAAAGTAAAATAGGCATTCCCAGTTAAAGGATAAGCTCCTTAAAGTTCCATGAATCAATAAACAACATGGAAACCTATATGAGGGACAAAAAGTGACATAATTAGAAATAAATAAAAGCAGAAATAAATGTACAAAAAAACTAAATGAATACTTGAATGAATAAATAAATAAATAAATGCACAAATAAATGCATAAATGAATAAATAAATAATTAAATGCTTATGTGTTATGTTTTTATTACCATATTTTAATATTTATTTATCTATTTCCTCAATTATGCATGCATTTTTAAATGTTTATATTTACTTATTTATATATATATATGATTTTCTATACTTATTTATATGTATTATTGCATTTCTTGAATTATTTATTTATTTAGTATTTCTGTATTTCCACATTTATTTATTTACGTATTTCTATGTCAATTTTGTTTAATTTATTTTTGTATTATTGCATTTCAGCATTTATTCATTTATTTCCATATTTCTGTGTCCATTTTATCAGTGGGAAAGTATATATATATAAATTAAGTGGGCAGTCTTTACTCCACAATGGACACAGAAATATAAAATAAATGAATAAATGTTGAAATGCAATAATACAAAAATAAATTAAATATATGAATTCACAAATATATAAACAAATAAATATATACATTTTAAAAAGCATGCATAATTGAGGAAATAGATAAATAACTAAATAACTAAATAACTACCTAAATAAACAAATAAATAAAAAATGGTAATAAAAATATAAAACATAAGCATTTATTTATTTATTCAAATATTTATTTAGTTATTTATACATTTATTTCTGCATTTATTTATTTATCTTTTTATTTAGTTCTAATTTTGTAATTTTTTGTCCCTCATAAACTTAGGTGAAACTTTGCTGAAAGCAAATGATAGAAGGGATACATGATGGATAGATGATAAACAGAATAGCAAAAGGCACCACTTTATATCACACATTAGATCCAGTACTGGGTAATTGTATCCATCAACACATCTCGTACTTAAAGGTTATGGTGATCTCTAAAAATAAATACTAGGCAGACAGTGGTTTCACTTTATAAAGCCCTAAATAATGACAAGTCAAGCCAAATCATAAAACATTTTCTTATTAACTACATTTAACCTTTTCTAAATGACTGATCACCATTTATTATAATATTATCCTCTGTATGTTGCATTTTTCATCATGTAAAAATCATGTGAAAATCATGTATCGTGTCTCTTTTAATATTTTTTAAAAAAAATATTTTTAAGATTTGAATATTTAATTTTATCCTTTTTTCAAATACTCATTTATATTGACATGACATGATGTTGTCTTCTTCCATTCCTTCATTTTTATATTGACTCGACAGCATCATGTTATGTCTCCGTAATCTCTGCCCTCTTTACTTCAATATATTTAAATTTAATCGGAGTGTCATGTTTTTCTAGTTTGCTGTTCTTATCTCTTTTACTGTGTTGTGTTGGTTTTCTATGTTTTAGTGCCTTTGTTTGCCTCTTGTTTTACTTCAATTTCAGCTTAATTCTGTCCTCCTGTTTGGCCCTCTGTTGTTATTTTGACCCCTGGGTATCTTGCTGTTGTGCCCTTCTGCTTTGTCTGTCAAAGCACTTTGTAAACTCAGTTTTTAAAGGTGCTATATAATAAAAGTTATTATTATTAAAAGTATTCTTTTCCTTTATTTAATTTAGAAATCATATAGAGAAATCAGAACAAATAAAACTGAAGGATATCAGTTTTTCCACAAAATATATCATGAACAGAACATAAACACAAGTACCTCTATCCACTGTCACTTATCAAACTCCATGGGTTTTACTGTTCAATCAGTGTTTCAGAAGATGACAGTGTTCCCACGTTCACTACAAAGGCTCTGAGCATCCAATTATCTAATGATAAAACTGCTGCGAAAATGCAAAAACTGCATTTAACCTGCATTATGTATTGCTAGGATTAGTGGATTAACAGACGTCAAACATTTTAGATCAGTAGATACTTTAGGTTGACAGTGGATGTTTGGGTCTTTAAGAGTTAAATTGGTCCCATAGTCATTATTTGACATGTTCAAGTATATGGCTAATGCTCCAAGTCTTATGTGAAAAGGATACATTTAGGGAAAATTTGTACTTGGAGCATGTTACAATACAAACAAAACTATAATTAGCAACCAACTGTGAGTTTATCTGTTTTAACTGTCTTTTCATTAATTGTTACTATATATTTATTCTCTTTTAAGTGTACTTGTGACTGAATACGATTGAAAATGGAGGTCAAATGAATATGCATGTGTGTTTTCGTACAGTATGCACTCACCCTGAGGGTCGACCTCTTTGGCAATCTTTAAAGCATCAGAGTTGGCCAGATCAGAGTTTGCCGGAGACACAGCCAGCATCAGACAGTTGTCTTTGGTGACGAACTGCAACAGCATTTCTCTGATCTGAGACTCGATGTCTGCTGGTTGGTCACCCACCGGCACCTTGGTCATCCCAGGCAAGTCCACCAGCGTCAGATTCAGCACTGATTTTTAATAAAACAAAGCAACTTTAACCACATGCTTCTTTATGAATTACCTGTAAAACACAAAGTCAGTAGTGGCATCGGCTTTACCGTGAGGGGAGTACACCCGCAGGTTGATGGGTACAGGCGAGATGCCCTTGTTGGCTCCGGTGATGCGATCAGTCTCTGCCTCAATCTCCTGCCGAACCTCATCAAAGTCTGTAAACTTCTTTCCCTTACAATGGAGAAACTCTGCATATTCTGGAAAAGAAAGAAAAAGGAGGTTAACTGAAACTGCATAAAACAGGAAGGTGAAAAGATACAATTCATCATGATTCAGTATAATGCATAATGCCAACATAAATTCTTTGCATTAGATTATAGGACAAATATAAAAAAAAATGCATGTATGTAAATACAATTACAATCTAATGCCTTGTAATTTGCGCTTCATTAACAATACAATCCAGCAGTTATGACCACGTATGAAAACAAATTAATTAAATGAACACAGTGTACGATGACCCACACCAACACCTTCTGTAACAACTGAATAACATTGGGCTAGAAGGTAGAAGCTAACATTAGCTACTTAACATGAGTGGGAAGACTGATGGAGATTTTTAGAGTTAGAATTTCGACTCTTGGAATATTGTCTCCTGAAGCTTTAAAGATACCGGAACTTGCTGTGCCATTTGGAAAATGTAATTAATTTAATCCCTTCAAGAAAACTTTTTCCTCTTGATTACAGACAGTCTTCATTGGTTCACATCATAGAGCCTAAAAATTGTACAGAATTGGCATCACCCATCATTGACTGACAATTCCTTATGAAGGTCAGCTGAAGACACTGCTCACATAAGTCATATGTATTTGAAATAGAAAACCTTCACTGAATGTTCCAGAGTCTTTTCTTTTTTTTTTACCTGTGGGACAGTTCATCAGCTGGAGCACCAGAGGACGACGGGTCACAATACCAGAACCACGGGGAAGGAAATCCCTGAAACACAACAGACAAAACGCAATAAAGACCATCAGTATGTGATGCAGAAAAACATGCAATATGAGACAAAACTGTGGCACTTACATGGCTACAGCTGATGTGGAGACTAATAAAGTATTGTTAATTTCAAACAGTGTACGACTACCCATATCAGCTTTTTGTCTTTATCTTTAGAAGCAAAATAATGACAAAGATTGATATGTTTTATCTTTAATACAATAAGCAAGGGGCCATCCATACAAAATGATCTGTACTGTACTATATTACATTTTTAGATAGGACGGTTATATTAAATATGTGATTACAAATGCTTTCATTAAAGAAATTTAGCAGCAAATCACTGAAGGTGAATGAAATGACAAAAAGACAAAAGCACAAGTCACAGACAGTGAATCAGCGTACAGAAGCCAACAGAAGAGTTCATGATTATGCCTTCAGGAAATCTGTGCAGTGAGCAGAGAACAACATGTGCAAGTGTGACTTGCGTGTATCTGTGTGTGTGTGTGTGTGTGTGTGTGTGTGTGTGTGTGTGTGTGTGTGTGTGTGTGTGCGCGCGCGCACGGGCCCAGTACTGAATAACAAATCTGTACACAACAGCTGTGATCCCTACAGGACAAATATCCATTTGATTTATTACTGTGCTGTTTCTGCAGGAACTACTTACTTTATTTGCTTTATCCAATAATAGGTACTAAATTTTATTCTCAAACATCCAAATTCAGAGAGTAAAATGTTGAAGGACTTGCTACAAATAGGGATGCACTGAATGTGAATTTCTGGATCAACATTTTTACTCAATGAAGTCTTCATTATAAAAAAAATAAATAAATAACTGTTTTAAAGCCTTTGAGGCCTTGATCAAACTACTTTTGAAAGAGCAATATTCTATGCATGTAACAACCTGTACCATAATGCAAGAGATAAATATTGGCTACTACTCTCAGTGAAATGACATGTTATTTGTTGATATCCAATGACAATCATCATGGCTGATATTAGTGGAGACAGATGTTTCCCTGATATGTACGTGCATCCCCTAGCAACAAGTCACACATAATAAGAAAAAAGTAAAACTGAGCAATAATATGCTTTTAATTCAACCCACAGGGCACACAAAGTAAACTTTGTATAAAGCTGTAGCAAAAGATGTGAATGTTTTCCAAACAAAGAGGAGTTACAGCTACAGCCATTACACTGAATGTTATGTGTGCAATTTTCAACCCTTTTTGGGCTCATTGCAGGGCTGACATAACGATCATTCACTGTCACGTTCACACCTAAAAACATCCCTTGGAGCAAGTAGAAACACTACAATTTTGCAGAACAAGCTCAGCTGACTGACATGAATGATTTAATCTAAAAAAAATTACCAGATTTTTAAGGTTCCAAGACCATTCGCATGTGCTGATATATACCATTCCATGTTTTGTCCTATGAAATTAAAATTCTAGTGATCATTTGATTCAGTGTACATAAATGAATGTGTTTGTTGTGTTTTCACCTAAAATTCTGATATTCTCTCTCTGCAATGTGTGTTTGAGATCATGTGATGTCACAGATGATTGTCTGCTACATGTATTTTCTTTTTAAATACACACAAGACACAAGGGTTTTTGGGGGAGAGTTCTACTTATGTAACATCAGTGTCAACTCGCCACTGGCACAGTGTGTTGCTCAACCAGCTGACATGACGGTTCTCAGTCTACCACGTTAACAATAGAGACACATACTTCAGTCCTCAGGCTGAAACATGAGGACAGTTTATTAGCTCATCGCTCAGTCTTCAGCATCTGATGGTAAAAACCTCCACTCTCTCATGAATAATCAACTGAATAACATGAATAAGATAAAGACGAAGCCTCTGTTTGAACCTAAAACAAAGCCTGAGGCGTTTGGGATATGAATTGTGAGCTCAGTGCTGAACTGCTTTTGCTCAAATTTATTTCAAAACCTATAAATCCAGCCATTACAGTAAATAATAAACAAGGTTAATCATGTCTGAATGTCTCTGCTCTATTAAACTACTATTTATGTATTGATCACTGTCTGTATATAATACATATATACATTTATATTTACTCACTCTGAGTGCATAACATAAAATGAGTGTGAATGAATGTAGGACTGGGAAGGAAGATCAATAGAGACAACATGACAAACACTTGCCAAAAAGTGGAATATTTCCTAAATCTAGAGGCATAACAGGAATCAAATTAACTATGATGATAAAAGACAAGTCTCAATTGGAAATACTAACTCAAACTTTGCAATTACAGTAGGCGTTTTTTGCATGAACCAAAAACACAATGATATTAATTCAGTATATAGCCCAAAACTGAATGAAAGTAACACCCTATATCTGACTCCATTTTGATGCTATTAATTTCTGAGATAGAAGATTCACACTACCTACAAAGTACTGTTATTAAATATTTTTTCCGAAGTAAAAATAGATAATAAGAGAAAATCAAAATGATGACATTTTGCACAATATTTCTAAATCCATTAAGGTAAACCTGTCTGTCTGGTCAAAGTGGGCGCTATGATCTTGTATAACTACATTTATCAGAGTGTAACTTCATCTCTTTCCAAGATGCAGTAAATCACCTGTAATACACATGTCGAACACTAAAATTATCTTTAAATTTAAAAACATCACAGGTAATAGCTTCGTAATCACTGCTGCCTTAGATTTTCACATAAAGATTTCAATATTTTGGGCCCTGCATTTATATTTGTTCTAACTCTTTCATGTCCAGTCAACCTGCTGATGTACCTGCCTAGCTACATATGTGGTGTGTGTGTGTGTGTGTGTGTGTATGTGTGTGTGTGTGTGTGCGCACGCGCATGTGTGCATTTCATGACAGATGGCCTAAACTGCAGGTTTTACTGTCACTCTACTCCTCTTCATCCTCCACCCAAAACTGCTGCCACAACAAACTTCCAAAATGGGAGGAGAACATAAACTCTTATGTATATACTGTGCTACACAATGCCACATTTAAGGCTGCGATATTGCAAAAAAAAAAAACCTCTACTGTCTGTCATTTGTGACCATGTTAAAGAACATGAGCTGGCTCAGACACAGGATCCTCCCCCTCAGTCTATAATCCTGCTGAGACCGTGAGAGTGCCCCCCCCCCCCCCCCCCCCCCCCCCCCCCCCCGGTGTTTTCATCCTGCACCATGGGGCCAGTGGATGAAAGGACTCACATGAGTGTGGCTGGCCAAAGCTCACACACAAACGAGAAGTAGAAGCAGAAATGGAGAGAAGGAACAGGAGGTACAACTTATTCAGGTACCTGCACAGACATACTGAATAAAGTATGGAATAAGTGATTGTATTTAATAAATAAAGTATATGTTTCTGTAAAACAGACAAAAATAAAACAGGACTGGGTGTTATTCCAACAACTTCAATACTGGTACCAATACCTTGGCTTTTTAAACAATACTGTTTGATGCCCATATCAATCTTTAGTTTCAATTTCAATTCCCACTTGCATTTTTCTACTCAGTACCATTTTATAACAAGTGTCTTCTTGCCCATAGGGGTGCAGAGGTGCTGACCCACTTAAAATGACTTGATGAAGAAAAGGTATTTAAATATAACACATACTAGTGGTAGCAGAAATCTCTCTCTGTTTAAATTGTTATGATGCAATACTACTGTAGTTCATGTCTGTTATTGAAGTTGTTTTTCATCATTTTTATTACTTTATGTGTGAATATTTTCACTTCCTAAACTGTGGTCTTTGGCAAATCAGGGTGTACATGGCTCCAAAAACTTCTGATGGCCAGGTGACCTAAGGTGTGCTGAGTTGCACCTCATAGCCATCCCACAGCCAATCAGAATAGCTATGGGATGGGAATATTCTGTCCTCATGTGACTGGATAATAATTTTTGGGGGGGTTACCAAGTGTCTTTCAGTGAAATACAGACAATTTCAGGAGTTCAGACTGAAAGCAAAGTAGAAAATTACCCTGCTCTTAATGTCACACATAACTGAGTTTAGTCCTGTTGAGCCTTTGTTTAGTCACCTCCACACTGACTGCAGTTTTATGTCATACTAGTGCTTTGACCCATGGGGATCCACAGGTTCTAGATATGGTAGTTTTTATACTGTTCTGTATTTGTGCATGCTGTACTGCATTTGTCCAGCAGTCACCGCCAAGCGTTTCGGGTATAGCAACGTGATTGTAAGACTATTGTATTCCAAAATTTCTAATAGCTCCCAAAATATTGGTTCTATCAACTTGTCGTTTTCATTTGTCTGTTCCTTGACCAAAAATACATAAGTATGCCAAACTGCAGCAGTCAGCTCTTTACGGATTTTTTGTGAACACATATACGCATGCACGCACACACACAGAGGCCACTTGGCTTTTATAATATAGATGAGCTCAATGAGTGCTTAACCACTGGGCTACATAGGTAATGTGTGGCCCCTTTATAGCAACTGGTGTGTGGTCAAGTGACTGGAAGACTGGGGTTTAGTTCTTTGAATGGCTTTTTTCAGCAAGTAACACTAAAATGAGGACAATTTCAGTCACAAACATAAAAACCAACATAACATAACATATGTTAAAAATCAAAGGCGTATAAAATGACTGAAACCTCAGAAAAACTCTAGATTAATTTTCCCATTTTCCCTCCACAGTGTTATTTAGTACCAGCCACTACTATTTACAACATAAAAAACTATGTGGAAAAAACTATTTATTCCTCCATAGGTATTGATAAATAATAATGATACTAAATGGTACTGGTGATAAAAGTATTGAAGTTTGGTCCACAGTCCTAGAATAATCTGAACGGGCCTGAACCAAACATACATTACATACAAACATTTTAGATGATGAATGTTCTAGAATGTTAGAATGTGTTGGTGTTTTAATGGCACACAGCCTTTTGACATGTTAAAGTAACAATACTAAAGTACCAATAATAAAAAACATGTCCCTCAAAAACTGAAACTGAGAGCACCTTGTTAAGGACAAGGAACAATACCAGAGATTATCTTAATAAAGTCTGCACCAATGTGATGAAAGCGTACTAGAGCCTGAGAGCAGTAGTTCACATAAACATGCAAAGCACCATTTATTCTATCCATCCTCATAACATCTGTGTTTCTATTGTGTTCTAACATCATCAAAGATAAACAATGATAAGTAGACACAAGAGGAAGATCATGGAGGGTGAGAGTGTGCAGGAGAATGAGGTCAAAGGTCAGGGTTAGGGGAAGTCACATAGATTTACAGATTCACAGTTGAATCCCTACAGATTGCTGTCATTGATTTATTTTTCATATTAACACGCGAATTAGAAATACAGGGATGTTACAGAAGAAACTCCTAGGTTGCAATCATTGATTCATCCATTTCATTCATTCTCAGCACACACACACACACACACACATCTAACAAAAGCCAGCTGCTGTTAAGTAATGATTCATTGCTTCTTTTGTTGTATGCTGTACACATCCAGTGACGTTCAGACAGTACACTGATGTAAGCAAACACACAGTGCTGACCTCTTTACTCACACTGCTGTTCTTAACAAGAACACATTTTACAGCTTTATGCTCTCTTCTCTACTACTACTACAATATTCATGCTTGTTTGGGTCGTTACATGTTCACTTGACTTCAGACAGTTTATACACAAACACATACACAAGTATACACATACACACATACACATATATACAAGTACAATGTAAAATTTAATGGTGTAAGACACAGCAGAGATCTGTGAAATGAAACAGCCTCAGATATCTAGAAGTTGAAAATATAGGCTCAGAAGTAATTGATATTATAATATTTAGTTACTAACACATCCATCTTTGAAGAATAGATATAGGTATCTAAGGCTAAGGCTTATTCTAAAATAAACCTAAAATCTACAGTTAACCCAACTAAAATCTACACTTCTGCTGGGCAATCAGATGAACCAGCCTACCAGTTTTAATTTCCATTAATACGGATTGACATTTTAAGGTGATCTGTCAAGATGTCATCATTAATGTGCCCATTATTATTATTGTTGTTGTTGTTATTATTATTATTATTGTTGTTGTTGTTATTATTATTATTATTATTATTATTATTATTATTATTATTATTATTACTATTATTATTACTGATCAACCAGGAACTATGAGTATAGTATTAATTTTTTTTATAACACTTTAAACACTTTGTAACACTTTAAACACATTATGCAGCATTTAGGCAGAAACAGGACCATAAATACTTAAAGCACACGTCACAGTGCCCACTACAGGTGGATGGAAGGGAGTGATTTTCTCCAAAGAAAACTGTAAAATTCCTCTGACTTGAGTCAATTAGCATCAGTATAGTCAATAAATTAAAGAAACTAGAGGGAGCTTTAATCAAGTGACAACAGTTACCATTATTGAGGGGGAAAATGCAAATTTTAAACCCCTGAAAAACAGCTTGGGAGCCTTTTTTTCAACTGTATTTTGTACGCTACAACAAAGTGTGTGTACAATCCTAGATTTATGTTTTAAAAACCTAGATTTGTGTGGTGACTTTTGTCAAAGGGATTTTTTTCCTCTACATTTACCATTTCAAGCAATTTATCATGGTTTAGTCTAATATTATCTTGTACATTTTGCATTGCTTCAGTTAAAATCAGGTATTTTCCTTAGCAAACTACATGGGTTTTATTGGTGAATCAATGTTGCACTATGGGAATTCTGAAAGTGCAAATGGGTCATATGTAATGACCATGAAATGATGACAAACTGTATTTTACCTCACTTATTTACATGTATTGATAGGATTAGTAGATCAACAGACTGAATCTTACTTTTGACTTTTCAGCCCTGAAACATTACTTTACAGAGCATCCTATGTACACATTGGGAGCATACATAAACGATTGTGTCCCAGGCTTCTTGATCAATTTACAGTACACAGGTCTGTAACTTATCCACAGTGATCCACATCTTTAGTGATATTTCAGTGGCTCTCGACATTCCACCGGTAATGTTACATTAACAACTGTGGTAACGTCAGGCTCCACAGTGTTAAATTAATCCATTATAAATCCATAGCTGTTATTTTGTCATCAGTAGCAACAGCAGGAGTAGTGGTAGTAGTAACAGAGGTGGGGGTGGCTGATGTCAGTACTTTTCTCTACTAGTCCAGTCCATCCTTTACTGTATCTGATCCATCCTGCTGTTTGCTTCTTGCCTTCAATCTGATTTTCGCAGACAGACTAATTGAATAATGGATTATTAATGCACATCCATATCCCATACCATAGCTAAGGAACAGCTGTCATGCTTACAAAGGTAGGACTTAGATTTTGTCTGTACATTTCATACATTTGAGAAGAATTATAAGTGTTTCATAAAAATGGAAGACTTATTGGCAAATAAATCACATTTATGCAAAAATTTTATTTGTACTGCTGCCAAAACATTTGACTGTGACTGTGTTTTATGTTAGAATATAGTGTTTATAAAACTATTAAAGAATACATTTATTACTTGCATTCTACAACTCTTTAGCAAACTGATCGTCACTTTTCAGGGCCAAGCAAACCCTATTTGTTCAATGCCTTCAGGATTAAATTGTTTTAATAGTCCATGTAAAACTGACAGTAGATTGAAGCACAAACCTATAAAGGTTGAGTCACTGAGTAAAAAATATTGTGATATACTATGAAACTACTTTCTTTGCTTTTTGTATGCATGTAACTCTGTTAATGTGTCCATTTGACTAAAGGGTAATGTTAAAAAACAACAACAATAAAAAACATCATAATTTATTTATTACAAATAATTTTAATGTGCAAGCTACTCTTTATTTTACACAGAAATACACCATAAAATCAAATTGTCATAAAATGCTGTGTCTCCACCTAGGATGTAATAATTCTAATAACCCTTACTCAACAAGCTGCTTTGTTGGTCTATTCATGTGCGTCACATCACCTCCAATTCCAACACACCGTTGGAGTCTGAGCCTCACCTAATCCTCCTCTAACACGTGCAGGAAAAACAACAAACAAATGTACCCTGACTAGCAAACCCTCACAACCAGACAACTTTCCTTCACTGCAGTGCTTTGGGTTTTAGAAGCATGGGGCTGTTTTTTGGTGATGAACTGTATACACAAACATATTGCTTTCAGCCACAGTGGTACAAATGAGCCAATCAGATGGCTGGTTGTTTAAGGGTGGACATGCAGCTTAAGGCAGAACCAATAGGACAGGGTATTGCAGATCCAAACAAAGATTAGTGATAATCCTCTGCAGCTTTATCAGGACAACTGTTCTCCCTTTTCTCTCTCACTGCTCTTTCACTCTTGCTTTGACTGTTTATACTTTATATACATCAATGGGATATCTGTTTTATTATTCATAAGTTATGTAATCTTTTCCTGAGAAGCTTCCTCGAAAAAAACAACATGAATTATTAATTTCATTAATTTAGAACCAGGAATGTAGTTTAATATCCATTTCTATGAACAAAAGATGCCAAAACAGCCAAAGGAAAAATCTGATCATGTCAGGAGGAAAAATTCATTTAGAACAGCAATTATATCTACATTTATCTACTGACTTATGAACACAGTTATTCTATTTGCATTAGGTAGAGGTGGAAAATGTATGATCAGTGCATGTCTTGTTATTGTGAAAAACAGTTAAAGACATAATGGAGCTGGAAATCATGGAGGAAATGCAAGGATATGAAAACACACCCCTTCCCTCTGCAGACCTCTCCTCTTGGTCCAAATCTACAGACCAAACAAAAAGAATGATTTACTTGATGTTGTTTCATGTTACTGTGGAAGAGTGAAGGCAATTTTCTGAGCTTCAATAAAATAATTACAACTGTCAACCACATAGTCAAGTACTGTCTGCCTAATATTCAAGAGAAGGGGATAGAATTCTTATATCTGCGCAAAACACTTAAATTACATTAAGTTGAAAGGTAATTATGGATTTTTTTTTTTTACCCCAACAGTGTCAAAAACAGAAAAGTAATGTCATATAAAGGTAAAGTAAGTAAAAGTTTAGCTAACAGTAGAAATAACACGAAGCATAAATACAACAGTACATTTTCATGAATTAAATTAGTATTTTCAGCAAAATGTGAATGTAAAGAGTATCAAAAGTCATAAAGTAGTATCCTTTGTGAATAACACCAGAATATAGAATATTATATGATTGTGATTATTACAAAAAAAATACACTTGAGAGCATTTCAGTGTTATGGTTTGTCAATTTTAGACTAGACTTTAGAGTTAGACTGATACTAGACTGATTAGTGGTATAGTACTGCATCAAATCATATACAGTCATGTGTTACTTAATGTTAAATGTAACTCTCAGCAGAGGTTGACAGACAGACTGATTTTGAAAAGCCAATGCAATAATTATACTGTGGTGTATGAAAAAGCAGATTAATGAGTTTATATCACCCACCATCCTTCCTACCTGAAAAAATATCAAAACTGTCAGAGGGTTTTTGACTTTATCAGAAAGTGGAGTGAACATCAATCTAGCCATAGAAATCTAGGTGGGACTAATTTCACTAAAGTTAGTAATTCCAGCAAAGATGGTTAACATTATCCTTCAAACACTATTGGAACCATGTTGTACTGATACCAGTCCTGTTGACGCAGATTAATTAGCCACAGCAAATTAATCGATCTAACACTAACTCTGTGTCACGTAAATTTGGTGAAATATTTCCCTCTTAAGTTTACTGGACTAGAATTGTGAGGTTCAATAAAATAGAAATACTGTATCAAATTGGTACTCAAGTGCTTGGGTAAATATAATAAATTACATTCCGTCATTAGGAATATGAAAATGATTTGATGAATATACTTTTACAAATTTTACATACACACTGTCAATACAAACCAAATTAAAAGGGTTGTCTGACTCAAACATAGGTTTAAAAAAGGCAGATACAGACAAATATTACAATTCCATGTAACGGACATGCTGTGCATGGACTAAAAGATACTTGTTATTAAGCTCTTCATTTGTTGATTTATACCACAGTAGCTGTTTTCACAAAGCCGACAGACCACAGTAGCTGTTTTCACAAAGCCGACAGAAATGTACTGTACAGCTCCAACCCAAGAACATACAGTGATGGCCACACGATATGGTCAGTATTTTCTCATAATGTGTCCTAATAGAGCCTCCTGGGTGAGTCATTAATGGCCCTTCTGTATTATGTTACTATTTCCCTTCCCTAACCCTGGGCTTTCACTTGTAAAGAACACGATACCAACCATGTCTTTCACATGAGTGATGCTGCTTCTACTCATGAGAACGCTTCTGGCCTTTTTTACATTATGTAATACATGATACCAGCTATACATCATAAGCCTAATCCTTTGTAGGGGACAGGGGAGGAGGGAGCAAAACTGTCTG